>NW_009223108.1:0-4893 GCF_000690835.1 Fulmarus glacialis | reverse complement strand
CGATTCTCTCCCCCATCCCACTGGGGGGGAGTGAGCGAGCGGCTGGGTGGGGCTTAGTTGCCGTCTGGGGTTAAACCACGACAGGTGTTTAACTCTGAACCCCACCTGCAGATAGGAAAGGGCGATGATCCCAAACTCAGGATGAAGGAGAGCAGCCTTATCGAACTTACCACTGCTCCCCCCCGCTGCCTTCGGTCCCGGGGGGCTCCTCGCCATGCCGAAATAAAACCTCGGGCTGGGCAGACTGCGGGCCCCTGGAGGCGGCTGGCTGAGGGAGGATGCTCGCCCGCTCCCCGGGAGTGAATAGCGTTCCTGCCCTGGCGGGCGGCCAAGCGCGGCAGCCGCCTGCATCTGGGCTCTTCCCCTGCTCTCACAGCCTCTTCAACAGAAGTGACACGAGGCACACTCTTGCTCGCAGCCTGCTGCCGCTCAGGAGGTTAGGAGAAGAAGAGACTTAGTCCTTCACAGCTGGGGGGCTCTGACTTTGCAAGCTGAGGCACGATTAAGATGGAGGATGAGGGGGGGGAAGAGGGGGGAGAAGGAGAGGCGAGATGGAGGAAGGGACTCTCCTCTGACTCGCAGCACAAGGCTGAGTCCCTGCCTCTCCATTGCGTTTTTCCCCCATGCCGCCCCTCACCGTAATCCTCCAGGAAACAACCAGGAGCAGTTCGGAGCACGAACCTGCAAAGCCCCCGCAGCCTGGGAATCGGAAGCTGTGGTGCTGTGCCCAAGCTCATTAACCCCGCTGTGACACTGGGCTAATTAGCCCGAGCACGGCATCACGCTAACGCAACTTCTCTATTTCCAGAACCTCAAGGAGGATGGCTTCCCAGTGTCCCCTCCTGCCCCATGGATCAGCAGGGGAGGGGCAAGAAACCATGTGTGTGGGGTAAGACTGAAAATATAGAGACAGCAGAGAAGTGGGGAGGATATTTTTATCGGCATAGTAACAATATATTGGCATGTATGTAACTATCCTTGTGCTTATATAAGGATATGGTCTTACGGGAAGGACTTCAGAAGTGGTAGGAAAGAGGCAGAGCCCAAGGAGTGATGTGGTCATGCTTATTTAGTGCGGCACTGGGTGGGTGGCGCTGGGTGGGTGGCACTGGGTGGGTGGCACTGGCTGGCCAGGGGCAGCAGAAGGACATTCAGAAAGGGACCTTGCATGCCAAATAGCGAGGGAGCTGCCTCTCAGAGAAATCAGTGGAGCCCATCACAACCGCCACACATAAGTATTCACAGGGGACCGTACATCTTCATGGTAGCTGAGAGGTGGATTTCTTCTGCCCATTCATCATTCATAAGAGTCTGAAATCCCAAACAGTCCTTCAAGGAGGAGAGTGTGAACGAGGCCCAGGAGGAAACAAGGAGCTGCTGGAGGAAAGCCAAATATACCAGCCTGGACACCTTCAAAGTGGTATGAAAGACATCCCAGCCAGGTGTACAGCAGCAGCCACGGATGGGGAGCACCAATTCACAACAGCCAGGAAGAGAAGCCATGCACCTTCCCTCTTTAACATCCCAGCGATCTGACCAGACCCCAAGCTATGGAGAGGGTAGACATTTCTTCAGGTCTACATCAGAGCCTGGCATGAATAACTACTCTGTTACCTGCACCCCCTAAAACCAAAGGCATCGAGGCAAAATAGCCAGAAAGGACCTGCGCAATAAAGGTTGTTCCTTCTAGGGGCATCTCTGATCTCCTAATGGTCCTGATGGTGGGCAAACAGAAGGACTTGGGCTGTCATCTGTCCAACACACCCGCAGTCTGCATTTGTCTTCACAACACCGCTGTGACGTACAGAAGTGCTCCGAGGTCATGAGGGGCTGAGTCTGAAAGAGCCTCAAGCCCTCATCCAGGCTAAAATATGTCCAAGTCCCATCGCATTCAATGGCAGCTGAGCACCGAAACACCCCGGACCTTGGTGGGCCTAGGCCTCATTAGCTTGCTCCAGATGACAGAGACAAGACCTGAACCTGGGCACCTGCCTAGAGGTTTAACAGCTGAAAAGCCTCATCTATGTCTTCCGGGGCAGAAAAGGTAGAGAGCAAAGAGCTGGAAAAGGGGGGGCCAGAAGAGGGGAGGGACACCAAGGGGTAAGATTATGTGGAACCACAAGCCGGGTTGTGGAATAGGAGGGAAAAACTCACATCTAGCCACCTTGCAGGCAAGCCACACTAGGGAGCACCCCGAAAAGCCCACAGTAGACCCCAGCTGAGGGCCACATCGGGGGACCTTGAGGAATGTACTGCTCCAGGGATACCTCCGGGCAGCGCGCACGAGGCCCACGCTGTGTGGGGAATGTGAAGAACTGGTCTTTTGTTTCACACCCCTTTGTTTTAACCTCTTGAATCAAAGACCCCAGCTGCTTCTTCGGGAGAGGCTAGAAATTAATCCAATTAAAAAATAAATTCCCTGTGGAATCAAAACTGCTTGCCGGGTGGGGGGTATGGGCATGCGATTTCTTTCTTCTGTAAAACAAACTCTTTCTTCTAACCCACATTTCACAGAGGGGAGATACAGGCAGGGAAGCATTTGGAGCAAACATAACAAACAAATGATCGGGGTGATTTATAACCCTGGTACCAACCCGCAGCTCACGGGAAGGATCACAGCCTCTGTCTTCTATAGCCTGCATGGCCAGAGACAGAAGCACAATGCTGCGTGCTACCCTCCAACACAAACAGTCATAGAGCAACAAAACCCTTTGCCGCTTCGTTCCACTCTTTTGTTTTCCAGGGTTTTTGGTCAGCCGGGGCTTGTGGAGCTTGACAGGTTAACCCACACTTCCTTGGTTCTGGCAGAAATGATTAAACAGGGGGAGATTGTTTAGGCCGTGAAGCAGAAGGAATTCCTTTGTTTTTGTAGATCACTCCAAGGCAGCCGAGCCCGCCGGGATGCCCAAAAAGAAAGAGGCAGGGGCTGAGCGCGGAGACAGGTTTCCAGGGAGGGAGGTCATGCCAGCCCGCTGCAGGCTCAGAGACGAGGGGTGGGAGGACATGTTGCATCCCAACTTCACGGCTGGAGAGAAGTCAGCCGGACCCTCTGGGTGTGTGGGTAAGCAGGACCAGCTGGAGACCGTGCCCAGATAGCCTGGCTTCTCCCTGCCAGCCTCAGCAAAGCCCCGGCAAAGTCGTACCACCCTAGGGCTTGTGCTACAAGGGGATCCCACCCCACCGCCCCGTGGGCATGCAGACACCATGCAGCATATGTTGAGGGGAAACAGGGCCAAGGGGAGAGGGGGACTTTCAATAGCCAGCGCTTGGTGCCCCTAAGATCTCCCGGGAAAGGGGAAGCACATATAACACAGCCACCTCTTCTTAAAGCCTGGCTTGCTTCCACCACCCTGTGCGTGCGTTAAACTGCACATCCTCCCTCAAGGTCTATGTGGTCCTGAGGTACTGGACTGGATCTCTACAGGAGTCTTACCTGCTCTTGCAGTTCCAAAATATACCACCTCCTAGCTTATCCCCATCGACAGAGATCCCTGAAGAGAATCCCAGGCACCTGCTGAGAGGAGGAAAGTCTTATCCCGTTGCACCAGGGACACCGACACCTTGGGACATACGCAAACTCATTGTGCTGTAGGTGATGGTGAAAAGGGCCAGAGCCGTAAGTGCCTGTGCTCAGCTGGCGGAGTGAAGGGTAGGAGGAGATCCTGGTTTTTTGTTACTCTCCGTGAGCTAATAACTATCCTGGGAGAGGGGAAGAGCACGCACAAACTTTATTTCTAAGAGCTGGATCAGAATTGGGGGAAAAGTAAATTTAAAGCTAAAAAAAAGGTACCTGGAGTGATTTGCTGGCCATCACTGACTTGATTGCTGTTTGCCTCAGGCTGGTGTCCTGGGGGTGCTTTCACCCCTTGGGAGCAACACATTACCCAGGGATTCGGGTTCACAGGGATGGGTGGGGGAGTCTTGCTTTTTCCTTTGCCTGACACCCACCTCTTGGAGCAGCTTTGATTTCTGTGTCTAAGAGGAACGGGAAGGAGCTTGGCAGCAGAGATCAGACCTCCGGACACTGAGAAACACCTCCTTCTCAGCAGGCTCTGAGTCTCCGCAACAACACTAAGTGCAAGAGAGCTGGTAAATTATTAAAACAACCTTGCAACAGCTCCGGAGAAACCACCAGTGCCTCAGATTCAAAGGAAAGGCTGTGGTGTGAGAATCCCCATTAGTAACAATACGCACAGTTTGCAAGAACATATGTCCCCGCATGGAGCAATCAACCAATCTGGGCTGTTTAACCACAATATTTCAAAGAAGTGCTTTTAATGCAGCTGATCCGTATGTTTATTTTTGAGCTGTAAAATGGGATTCTTCACTAGCCTTTCAGAACATTTCTGTAATGGACTCTATCCAAACTATCGGGGAGAAGGCTTTGCTCCAGCAGAGTGACTGATACGGTTTTTTTTTTTAAATCAAAGTCACGACTGTGGGAAAAGAATAACCCAGGCAGACAGAAAGTGCATTTGCCCTCTAAGAAAAAGGCAAGAGGAGCAAGGCCCCACTGGGACCCTCTTAAGAATGGGTTTGGATCAAAAGTGCGTGAGATGGGGACCAGGTGAATGGGAAAGGGGAAGGATTTCCAAGCCTCTTCTGACGCAGATACTTGAGCACACATTGAAAATACAGCCCTTTGCACCCTTTTCTCCTGCAAAGTGCGTGGGAGGTGGACGCAGGTCCTGTTTTATCGATTGATTGATTTTTTTATAAAGAATAAGAACTCCTCGTGGAATAGCTATGCCTTTGCGGGGAGGGAGAGGTGAGGGGGGAGGAAAGGTCTGGTCTCCTTCCCTGCTCGATCTAATCCTAATTAAAAATAAATTACATGCTGTATGGAACTTGAAATGGCAAAGATAATCCTGTTACACACGAGGGGCCGCCCCG
>NW_009223107.1:22627-22999 GCF_000690835.1 Fulmarus glacialis | reverse complement strand
GCCGTGGCAGTTACAGATTGTGCAGTGCTCTGCAGGAGGCTGAAGGAGGCAGTCTCAGCATCACGGAGTTACTCGGGGGTGACAGAGCTGTCCTGCCTCTGGGCCCACGGTTGTGCCCAGACCTTCCAAGCAAGCACCCAAAAACTCCTTTCTCCCAGCAGCTCTTTGTCCTTAGCAGCCGCACCCCGCCGCTCCCCACCACCTCGGTCTGGCAGAACATTTTCCATTAGAATTACCCTCCCCAAGAACGAAACGAGCACAAAAAAGCCAGCCCAGCACCTTTGGCTGAGATGCCCAGGCCCAAAAATAGCCTGAGAGGCAGAAGGGTACATCTGTTCCACACCAGGAGCCATTAGCGGCACCAAAAAACAA
>NW_009223107.1:21825-22581 GCF_000690835.1 Fulmarus glacialis | reverse complement strand
CTGAGCAGGCTGGGACAGTCCCCGAGGAGCACGAGCTTCTTGTTGCAGCACCCTCAGCACTGGCACACAGGACTTGCAAGGAGGAGACGGGCAGCTATCGGGGATCCCTCGGGGATGGGTACGCCAGTACCCATGCTCTGGGCACAGCAGGAGCGCCGCGGGGGTGGCCCCGAGGGCAGACAGCTGCCGGCCGCTGGCCCCTGCTCTCTTTGTCTAGTGGGACAGGGTGCAGACATCTGGGCACAGGGCTGCCTGGCCCCGCTCTGCCCCTCCTGGCACTCCCTGCTCCAGCCCCTCCGTGCGTGGGGAATGCGGTCTTCCCTCCTCTCCCACACCACCCTGTCACCAACACCTCCCCACGGCCCCACACAGTGCTCTGGCACTCAGAACGTGCCCAGCAGGAGCAGGGGACAAGCCAGTCCCAGCTCAGCCTCAGGTGCAGCCTTGATGCACTTCAGCGACCCTCCCCTCCCCTGCCAGGCTCCGGGGACCTTCTTCTCTCCGTGCCCTGCTCCAGGCTGGGTTGGGTATTTAGATGGAAGGAGGGATGCTCTGGGGAGACAGAAATCCTTGCTCTGGGAAGCACATCAAGGGGGTCACGCTGTACAGGGGTGAAGAGGGAGGGGTGGGCAGGGGGGTGTTACTTGGTGCCCTCGTCCGGGTTGCCTTCGCCATCTGTCTTCCCTTCCTCCTCCGTCTTCTGGTCATCCGTGTTCAGCCGCTGCTGCTTTTTCCGGCGCACACATTTCACCACCA
>NW_009223107.1:13005-21802 GCF_000690835.1 Fulmarus glacialis | reverse complement strand
AGAAGCCACCTACAGAGGCGCCCACGATGACAGCCACTGTCGAGTCGTGCTTTGGGGGCTCTGGGGAGACAGGGCACGGGCTCAGGGCACGCAGCCACCACCCAGGGCAGCCAGCGGGAGCAACAGGGAACAGGCAGGGCTTGCTCCCACCGCCGGGGAGCAAACCCTGCACATGCAACGCAGGGTGAAGTCAGGGCACAGGGGCGCGGAGCAGAGAGCCAGCCAGCACCCATGGGTGCCCGACAGCAGAGGGGACCACTTACCTTTGGTGAGCACCTTCAGGCTGATGCTGGCGTGGCCCCGCTGCCGGTCTGGGGGGTTCAGGACATAGCAATTGTAGGTGCCCTCGTCCTCCAGCTGCACATTTTTGAGGGTGAAGGACACATCGTACTTGGTGGGGTTCCCAGTGAACTCCACCCGGTTCCCAAAGCGGTCCAGCTGCTTATTCATGATCTTCATCCGGAACTGCAGGAACTGGGCAGCCCGCATGGGAGACGAGGTGAGACAGTGTTTGGGACCCTGCGCGCTCACCTTCCCTGGCCAGGCATCCCCCTCCCCTGCATGTACTGCCCCGGGCACGTGCCCACGCTGCACTCTGGCCCCTGAGCGGGGCAGTGCCAGCTCAGCTCTGCGGGCGGCACAGTCCCCGCTCAGCTCCGGCTGCCACAGTGGCCAGGGAAAGGGTCACCTCCCGGCGCCTCTCCCCACTCACGCCTGCCTGTCCTGCCACATCAGGGCAGCTGCCCGACCGCTGGTTCTTTACACAGCCGGTTGCTAATTTTCCCCGTGGCAGAGGAGGGCCAGATAGCAGGAGCACACATAAGGAGAAGCCTCGGGACCCCAAGGAATGCACACGACTCGATGATCTTAGAGGTCTTTTCCAAGCTTAATGATTCTATGATTCTATGACTACTTCAAGCTGGCCCCAGGACCTCTCAGCAGATCCCCAGCCCCGGCGAGACTCACCAGCTCCTCAGAGCAGTTCGTGCACTCCTGGTATGTCCAGTTGAGGGAGAACTGCTTGTTCTCCACCTTGTAGCAGGAGTTGAAGGTACAGGAGAGCTTCACGGAGGAGCCGTTCAAAGCATTGATGGTGGCGGGAGCCATGACCTCCATGCCCAATCCCGTGGGCGCTGCCGCAAGCACAGAAAGCAAGAGCAGAGATGCAGATGAGTTAGAAAGGGGGCACAAGCAGCCATCCTGCTGGCTGAGCTGGTCTCCCCATCCCACCCTGCACAACGGCTGGCTGCACAGAGCTCACCCTGGGGCCTGGGATTGCCTTTCAGGCACGTCCATGAACAGACCACTCTGTGGCCAGCCAGGACCAGGGTTCCCCTGCACAGCAGTGACAGGGGACAAGGGGGGAGCAGCCCCAGCCCTGGCATCATCCCTTGGCCCTGCTCTGCAAGGGCTGATGACCCCTCTCTGCCATGCCTGCCCTGATTGTGCCCAGTGCTAAATTCTGCCGACTCCAGGCAAGCCCTGCTCCTTGTCACTTAAACAAGGCTTTCCTGCTGCAGAATCCATAACGCTATGCAAAGAGCTGAATGCACCATCAGCATGCAGGGCTCAGCGCCACATCCGCGGAGAAATTTATGGCTGCACTCATCAGATTTCATTCCCGGCAGGATGCACTACAGCGGCGAGGGCTGGGATCTCCCAGGGCCAGCCCCTGGGGGCTGCAGGGGGAATGCAGATGCTTCCCCCCTCCCAGTGGTGTTCACGCAAAGATTGTCTAGCTGGGAATGACCAGGTCAGGATCTCAGTCACTCCAGGGGGGACAAGGCCAGTCCCTCCACCTGGCCTCGCTGTGGCAGAGAAACAGGGGCATTACCTGGTGCAGCTTGCAGGGCAGGACAGCTCACCCGGGGCATGGGCAGGGATGAGGTGTCTGTGCCCTGCTCCCTCTTCCACTCCTTTCCTGCAGCTCCCCTAGTCTGCTGGCTGCCCCAGCAGCACCCAAAACCCAGTGCCTGCATCCAGCATGTTCTCCCCAGCCTGCAAAGGGGAGGGTGCGCACGCCGAGACAGGCTCCTGTGCAGCCAACTAGCTGCAAACTCTAAGGCTAAGCCCCAAGAAGCAGCCCTGGAAGGACTGCTGGGAGGGACAAGACTGTGAAGGGGGGCTGTGGCACCCCACAGGGCAGGAACAGTGACATGGCAGCAGGTGCTTTTCCGATCACCTCACCTCTCCCCTTTGGCTGCTGCTCTTTGCTCTCAAACCTTCTTCCTGAGGTGCTCCTGAGTCCAGCCCTGGGGCCAAGCTGGATGCATGTCAAGGCTGTTCCGCTGGCTAATCCACTCCGTCTGCAAGCAGGGCAGGAAAGGGGCCAGGCTCTGCAGCCAGGGAAAAGAGGTCCAGGTGGAATATTTTGTTTTTTGGAGCCACAGGTCTTGCTGCAAAGTGCAAACCAGCAGCATCCTGAAGCCAGCTCTCTGGGGACAGAGGGGTGCCCTCCAGGTATGGCCAAGCCCCTGGAGATGGCTCCCTGCTCATGCTGGCAGCCGGGCAACTGTGGTGAACACCCTCCATCCAGCCGTGTTGCAGGGAGGGCTCCCCACACAGGGTGCTGGGAGGCAGGGATGCGGAGAGCTGGCGCACAGGGATGAGCATCCAAGGAAGGAAGAAGTGTCCAGGCCCGAGCTGGTGTCCCAGCCTTGCTGCCTCATCGCAGCCCACCCCCTTAGACGCTTTCAAGAAAACCTTGTAGGGGTGGGAGAGAAGAGCCGGGAGCCTGCCCGTCCTAGGAGGCCCCTTCACAGACCCAGCCCAGCAGGTCTGGTCCCTGCACAGAGGCACTGGCTTGAGTGCCCGGCAGCCCTCACACTATGACCTGTGGGCCTGCGGTTGGGTGGCATGGCTTTGTGCTGCGTCCTCAGGGTGCCCAGGGCTCTGCAGAGGGCTGAGATGCCACCAGGAGCTCTCCCAGGCTCTGCAGCGACGGGGCAGCCCTAGCCAGGGCTTTGCCCTGCCACCTGGTACGGCAGGACCGTACCGCAGCCGGAGGGTCCTCACAGGCAGCCAGCACACGATAGGCATGCGCCTATGTGCGCGGGTCCAAACTCTGCCACTGCCCTGGGCACCCAGCACCGGGGGACAACAGAGGTGGGGAAAGAAACCGCTAAAATCCCTGGGACCGACCGTGCGGGCTGCGTCCTTCGGTGCTGCACACGCTCCCAAACACTCTGTCACACTACGCCTGCACTCAGGGCTCGGGAGGTAAAATTACACGCAGCCTCTAAAGTAGACCTTGCTGGGCTTTTTATCCTCCATTTCCCAGCCTCTCTCCGAAAGCAAAGGCAGCCCACCAGGAGCTCCAGGACAGCGTGAACAGCACTTCAAAGGGGTGATGCATTTCTGTTTCCAATCAATACAGACCCAAACCTGCTGACACGCACTGCTGGCTCCAGGGCAGGGCAGAAACACAGAGACCACAGTTCCCCCCACCCCACGCAGTGCCGTCAGCCCAGAGCCTGCCGCCCCAGCAGCCAGCCGCAAACCAAAGGACAGTCGCAAGCCACCCGCAGCCCACCAGCCACCGCCTTCCCAGCAAGGCAAAGCCAGAACTGCCCCCTCTCCCCACTGCAGCCCACACCCCTGCCTGGCATGCAAACAGCCTTGCACTTAGACAAAACCTCCAGCAAGCAGGATGCACAGCTTTTTTAAGAGAAGATGCACTTGCAACATACCCCCCAACCTGCCTAAAAGCAGGTCACCCTGGCTGGCGGATTTCAGCAGGGTGCATATCAGACCACCTCCGTCCCTGTCCCTGCGGCACAGCATCTCTCGCTGGCTCATTGCTTCCCCGGGGACAGGAGGGGCTTCTCGGGGCTGGGATGTGCGGAGGGGGCTCCTGGCCACAGGGGGTGCTTCTCCCCAGCCTGGGTGCTCTCCCCTGGCAGCCGTGTGCATGCAAGGGGTCAAGTCGACACTTACCCAGCGAGAGGAGCAAGCTGAGGCCAGTGAGGAACAAGGTGGGCTGCAGGAGCCAAGCTTCCGGGCTCATTTTGAAGGACTTTTGTGTATGGAGAGGACCTGGTGTTGGTGTGGATTTTGGTGGTGGTGGTTTGCTTTTTTCGAACGCCCGGGTTATTTGCAGGTGACATATAACATTAGAGCTGCTTTATTTCCACAGCCCAATATGGCTGGCTGGAGTGGTGCTGGATCGAAAAAATCAGTAAATGCTATGGTTGGTGGATTTCAGCAGGGGAAGTGGGAGGGCAGAAAAATTTTCCCCTGAACAGAAGGCAAACGCTCCTCGCGCTCCTGCTCCGTGGTCTGGTCGTGGGCTGTGTTGCAGAGAGTCTCCTGCAGCATGCTGAGCCCAGGGCAGCCGAGGAGCAGACTTCTGCTGGGATTGCCTCTGGCTGTGCAAACTTGCTGTTGGAGCAAGCAGCGCTCAGGGCTCCTCTTCCCCGTGGGAGGCCAGGAGCCCAGGGACTCGGCCAGTGCCCCACAGCACAGACCTGACTCTGAAGGTTCCCATGGCCCTTGCAGCCCCCTGATTTCAGTGGGGCCATGCAGATGTGTCACTTCTGACCTGCTGGAGGCTGGCAACCCAGTCCTGTTTGCACCGTTCACAGCAGCAGTTCCCACTCTCGAGGGCCCAGGAACATCAGAAATGCCCTCCCGAAGCCAGACATAGAGCAGAGGGACTGATCTGGCCTGGGAAGGGCAGAGGGTCCCAAGAAGGCAACCTGCACAGCAGTCTGGCCAGTGTGCCCAGGAGGAGGCACGGCCACAGGCAGGCAGCCTGCAGCGGGTAGAAATGAGCCCGGTGCGCCTGCCAGCTCCCATGCTGATGCGAGGGCAGCCCCCTCGCTTCCGAGGGATGCCAGACTCTGCCGGCACCTTCCCCAGCAGCATGCTATCCCAGGGCAATGCCCTCTCTTCCTCCAACCCTTGGAATGGGGAGGCTCTGCCCTGCAGTAACAGAGCTGGAGAAGGTCTTTGGTCCCCTTCACACCATCGGTCATGGAAGTCTTTGCACCATGGACTCCAAGCCTGGATTCAGGCTGCAAAAGACCAGTGCAGGAAGGAGACGACATGTGACCTCATGGAGACCAGAAAGCCAGTGGCAGCAGCTGCTCAGCCACCTAGTTCTCGTGCTGAGGGACGCAGGATGGTGGGGTTTCCTGCGGCAGCATCAGTGAGGAGAAGAAGGGTGAGGGGTGCCCTGGAGCCAGAGCACATCTCTGTTCACGTGCACCAGAGCCCTGGGGAGGAAGGAATGGGGCAATGGGGAGGCAGGAGGGATGCAGAGGTGCTCTGCTCCCTAACCAGCTCCAGGAGGGGAAATGGGGCAGCCGGGAGAAAAGGCATCAGAGAAGTGCCAGGGTGAACACAGGCAACCTGCCTGGCAAACACCCTCACTCTGCTCTGCTGGAGCACGCTCTGCTCTGCTGGAACACGTCCCACGACCCCACAAAGGCAGCGGAGGTCATATGTAACCCCTGACACCCCAAAACCAGCTCTGATTGCCGATTCCTCCTGTAATCCCATTACTTGGCTTCATCCAGCAAAAGAGAGTAGGGTGTCAACGTGAAACCAAGGACTGCAGCCTGGAGCAGCCTGTGCTGCAGTCTCCCATCTAGCAGAGCCGGGTGGGAGGTGGTCCCCAGCGGCTCCCAGCTCTGCACCTGGAGGTGTCAAACATCTATATATAGCCCAGGAGAAGAGCCAGCACGCACCAAGACACTGCCCCGGAGGCCCAGGAGGGGTTGCTGGACTACCCCCAGCCAGGGCAGCAAGTCCCGTGTGTAGGGTGCATGCGGAGGTGCTCACCCATGGCAAGCAGCTGGTGCAAGGGAGACACGTGTGAGCACACGCACATGGGCGGATTCCACTGCCCGTGGGGCCTGCCCCACTCCCCTCCATCCCCTGCAGAGCCAGGGCAGCAGGCGGGCTCACTACTGTACTGTCCCCTTCCTGCTGCAACAGGACCCCCGTCACAGCCCATTTGGCTTTACCGCTCCCTAGAGCCAGCAGGGCAGGCGCCATGTGCGAGGCTGCATGTGGGTGCAGGGGCTCCCAGGCCCTGGGCCAGGCAGTCTTTGGCACACTTGGACATGACACGCTTAAGCAGGAGGTAAAAGGAAGCCAGGAAGCCCTCCCAGACTCCCTGAGTTTTATTATCTTCAGAAGATACCGTTGGCACATCTGCACGGCTCTCACTCCATCTCCCCCTTTCTCCCCCTGCCAGGCTCTCCTTGGGGAGCTGCAAGGACCAGGATCAAAGCTAGAGCGTGGAGGCTGTGCCCTCTGTCTCCCCCTCCAGAGACCAGGAGACAAGAGCCAGAGACACACATCTCCTCTGGTCCCCCAGCAGACAACTGGGGTGGGATGTGCCCCAGCAGTGACTCTGGCACGGAGCACACAGTGAAGTGACACCGCTTCTTAGAGGAAGGGCTGACAGCAGCAGAATGCTAGCCTGCCCAGAGGAACAAAGATGTCTTGCACACACCTGCTGGCTGTGTGGGGCTTACGTCCCCCAGCATGGCTATTTCTGCCCCTCTGGAGCCCAGGAAAGTGCTGCCTCTGGTCTGCTGTAGGGTTCCTCACTTTGTCCATCACCCTGTCTCCCCTCTCTCATCCATTCTGCCGGGATCACCCTCTTCGCCAGCTCCACATAGACGCCGTTCTCCCGGAAGGGAGAGGGGTGCTGCAAGGAGCAAGGGACAGGGCGTGAGTCTCGCCGCAGGTATCGGGGCCCATTTGGAGTGGGCAGGAGGCAAGGGATGCTGCTGTCTGGCGTGGGGAGTAAGGGGTCAGGCCATCACCCTGGGGGGGCTGGTGATGTAGGGGGTCACACCAGCCCTACAGCTGCACACCCTGCCCATGCCTGCCACAGCTCGGGGCAGCTGCTTGCCTCCTCACCATGGTTATGTAGGTCTCCTCGGCTCTCCTCTTCTTCCCTGCATCCTGTTCAGCCTTGCATACCTCAGCGCCAGGGATTGAGGAGTAAAGCGCTTCCTGTGAGGGGGAGATCAGGACACTTGGAACCAAGCAGTCACCGAATACATGAGGGCCTTCTTACCCCAGTCATAGGACGAGCAGTGAGAGACACAGCCATGGCTGGCCAGCAAACAGCACCTCATGCTTGGCCAGTGTGGGATCCCCACCCTCGGCCTCCCCAGCCCTGTGCCCCATACACCCCATGTCAGTGATCCTTCTGCGTCCCGAGGACACACAGCCTTAGCTAGTGATGAGACAGCAACCATCCTGCGTAAGGATAACCCTGGCTTCAGCCTCTGGGGGAGGCTGTGGCCCAGGACCCCATCTCCCCCTGCCAAGCCTCTCAGCTTCCAGGCACCTGGCTGCTGCGGGAGCATTTGCTCCTCCTCTTAACTGCGAGCCAAATGAAACGGCAGGACCCGGGGCTCGTTCCGACAACCGCCCACGCACGCAGCTGGCAGCACAGCAAGAAGCCCACAGCTCTCCTGTGCACTCCACGTCCCTCACTGGGGGTGGCTGGCCACATGAGGGCACAGCCCGGTGTGCACACAGGGGTGGGCGCCCAGCACCTGCCCTGCAGCCCTGTGCACCCCATCCTTCCCCTTCTCTGCCTCTCCTTCCTCTTTTTGGTTCCTGCAGGTTATGGCGGCGTTCCAGGGCAGGCACATACTCCCTCCCACTCAGCTCAGCCTCAGCTCTCACCTCTGCTTTGTTCTTGCTGCCACCATTTCCAGTCCTCTCCAGGGCCGTGTTGGCTGCAGACCTTGAGGGAAGGTAACGGCAGTGTCATCTCTGGCAAGAAGCATCGCCTGCTCCTCCTGTCCCTGCCCTCCCTCTCCTGGGACACTGGGATCCCTTTGCATGTGCCTCAGCCAGGCCATCCCTGCTGTTGGCATGCTGGGAGCCCAGGAGGTTTGGGAGCAAAGGGGGGACCAGCCAGGGCAGCGTGACACTAGAGGGCAGCAGGAGCCCGCACCCCGCTGCTGGCAGTGGCATTACCCGGGATGATGAACCCTCTGGTTCCCACAGCTCCAGCCCTGCTTGGGGCAGGTCAGGCTAGCGCTGGGCCAGGGAGAACAGTGCAGGAAGGCTGCAAGGAAGTGCCTTGCTCAGCCCCATAAACCCACAGCTAGCGTTGGTACCTCTTCCTCAGGCTGAGTCCAGCCAGGAAAGCCAGCACAACAGCCACACAGCCACAGCCCACAGTCACAGGCCAAAACCCAGCGTCTCCCAGGGCCGCAGAATCCTGGGCGCCTGCTGCTCCTCGTCCTGCTGGGGAGACACCAAGGCAGCGGATGGTACACACAGGGACCCTGGCCCTACTCCAGAATAATTGTGGTGGCAGGTCTGAGAGCCTCCCGGAGCCTCTGCAACCCCTCTGCGTGGGGACAAACAGGGCAACGGGAGAGGGGAGCAGTGATAGGGCACGTACCTCTCTGTCCCGTGGGGCTGACATGCAGCACTGTGTGGTTCTTGAAGATGCTGCTGCGCTGGAGCAGCCGGATCTCACATATATACGTGCCGCTGTCATTCACCTGTACGTCCTGCAGCTGGATAGAGCCATCCCAGCGGGCAATGTCCCCATGCCAGTGTGCCCGGTCCCGGAAACGGCCCACAGGGATGCTACGGTTGCTGTAGTAATAAAACACCATCTCCTCCTGCCAGGGCACAGACAGCATGAGGTGAAAGGAGCCCAGCAGAAGGGCACTGCCCTGTGTGCCTCCCCTATTCAAGAGCCCTCAGATCTGCTCTTTCTCCGTCTCCCCATGGAGCACTTGCTGCACACAAGAGCCCAGCTCACTCCCACGCTCTCTTGGAAAGCCCCAGGATGCAGCACCCAGTG
>NW_009223107.1:0-12870 GCF_000690835.1 Fulmarus glacialis | reverse complement strand
CTGCCCCCATGCCCTGCTCCACCGCCCACCCCCTGGTCCCGACCCACCTTCTGCATGCCGGCTCCTGCCATGCGCAGCCAGTCCACTTTGGCCATCGTCCAGCCTTTGGCCACCGGGTCTAGGAAGAGGCACTGCAGCAGGACAGAGTCCCCAGCGCTGGCTCGAAGCTGAGGCTCTGTGAACACCCAGCTAGCCGACCCGCTGCATCGCTCTGCCAGGGACAAGGACAGCAGGATGAGTCCAGGGAGGACGGCCAGATGCAGCCTGCCTGTCCCCATAGATATCTCCTCTCCAGGTAAGCCTGGGGCTAACAGCACTGACCAGTCCAGACCACAACAGGGAGGCCTTGCTCCCTGTGCGGGCAAAGCCTCTCCCTGACCCCTGCTTTTGGCGTGCCTGGGATGCGGGGCAGCACATCCTCCCAGCCGCCAGACCAAAGGCTGCTGCGCTCGCTGAACAAGCCACGCAGAA
Source organism: Fulmarus glacialis (assembly GCF_000690835.1). Lineage (NCBI taxonomy): Eukaryota > Metazoa > Chordata > Aves > Procellariiformes > Procellariidae > Fulmarus > Fulmarus glacialis. The sequence goes on along the minus strand of NW_009223107.1, from coordinate 12,399 downwards.
GGGAAGTGGGGAAGCACAACCCCAGCCCTCTGCGTCTCCGAGCCAAAGGCTGCAGCTCCTGCAGGGTTGTTCCTGTGAGTCACTGGCTGGAAGAACCAGTGCTGCTCTCATCTACACCAGGCCAGGGGCAATTCAACTGCTTCACACAAATTTCAGTTCCTCCTTCACAACCTGCCCATTTGGCTTCCTTACCCCTTGCTCACAGGCTCCTGACCTGGGCTTGGACTTGTCTGGTCACATAACTACTGCTCAGGGTTTCTAGAGAAGCCGGACAGTGGGGAAAAAAACAAAACAGAAGAACATCAAAGAGCACAGAGCTGACATAACCAGGACGAAGCAGCTGCTGACACGGCGGGCAACAAAGCGTGCGGCAGGAAGGGGAAACAAGTGGGGCAGAAAATGTCCCTGGAGCTTGTCAAGAGAAACCCTGCATGCCCCAGAGTCTACACTGGCAAAATCTAGCAAGAAGAGTGGCTGAGGCTCTGGCACTTGTTTGTCCAGAACTAGGTGAGCTGATTCAGCAGGGAGCTGCTCAGACAGGTAGACTTTTCCTGGTGTCTTAGCCACTTTGCTTGCTCTGTCCACAAGCCACCGAGGGCTGGGCCCTGGCAAAGCACCAAGTACTTGTCTGATGCCCTGTAAATAATAAATGCAAAGTGCTACAGCTCCCCAAACAGGTTTCTTTTGGTCTTGACCAGCTGTGGAGCTGAAAATGACAAATATTTGCCAGCGGAGAAGACCAAGGGAGCCAGTTGCCTCAAGCAGAGCCAAAATCAATACCTTGGAAACCTTTCCCTGTATTTAGACTTGGCAAAGCAGTTCTTCTTCTTTCAAAGCCTTGAAAAAGGCAGAATAAGTACAGGATTCCATCCAGGGATGCCGTGGCAACTTGAAGCATATATATGTGAGCTCTGCAGGAAGGGAATATGCAGCACCCAGATACCAGAGAAGTTATGGTACCCAGGAGCCCACTTACTGCTGCCAGCTCTGTGAGCCTGCGAAACCCCAAGGGGTTCTCACCGCAGGAAGAGAGGAACCGATGAGTCTTTCAGCAAAAGCAGAAGGGAAAGCAGGCAAGGTAAATAAAACCACCACAATGACTTACAGCTTACCCAGCCATGTCAGCACCAAAGTCAGGCTCACCAACACCTTCATCTTATTCTAAAAAGAACAGCAGAGGTGACGCATGCATCAGTTTCCCCTGGGGCAGGACACCAACAACTTGCAACCGAACTGAACCCCAAGGTCAGAAAAAGACTTCCTTCAGTTCTTCGGAGAGGGACACAAAGAACTGCTGCCTGCACATTCAGAGTCTCAAGTTAGCCACTATCCCAGCTGGGAGCCTGAAACTCAGTGAAGCACAGATGTCAGAGACGTCTCTGGTTTGAGACTGCTCTGAGCCCTGCAAAGGAAGAGAGAGAGCGAGCAGGGGGAGGGCTCAGCCTGAAACACCTTTGCATTTTCCCCTAAGTAATGAGTCTTTCCGGTGGTTTGGGGGTCGAGTCTCTAACATCTGAACTGAGATGTTCATAGATGTTAACTCTGCTCAGAAAGCAATGGGATGTTTTTTCTACTACATACTCAGAGAAGTTTGGATACAGGTCCTAAAAACACAGACCCCTTACTCTAGAAATAACCCCCTCGCTCCAGGGTGCTGCACATGGTGAGAACTTCTGCTGGAACCCTTCAGGGTCTTTTCAGACAGTGCCACATTTGGTCACTGTATTCAGTTTGACCTGCTGCACATCTCTCAAAATAAAACCAATGTCTCCTTTCCACACATTGTAGACATACCCTGCAGCCCAAGGAAGGACTGGCTGTTATCATCAGGAATATGCCAGCCAGTGTTCACGCGTGGATCACAGGAAGGCAAAAGCCAGTACCCTGCTTGCTGTGTCTCTGCTCCATGATTCAAAGCTATGCCCATTCAAAACTGATAAACATATTCAAGGGCAAAAAATTATTGAGAGAAGCCCTCCCACTTGGAGAACCTGCACATTACTGTTGAATTTGAGGCTGCCATTACCAGCACGTGTTTTCCAGTACATGCATTTTTTGCTGCAGAGATAGAAAGACAACAAGAGCCGAATCATCTCTGAAATCTTCCTAGCTCCTCTCATTTTTCCTCAACTGTGCAAGCCAGAGGATCTCTAGACCAGTTTCACTAAGGGTTGGAAGGGGAAAAGGTCCCAGATATTTCTCCCCAAGAAGCAGCCATGGAAGGAGTTAGAGTAAATACGTAAGGTAAACATCTGCCATTATTTCTATCGCTCTCAGAGATCCACTGCTCCCTTCAGTGCTGTGGAGCAGAAAGCCACAGCGACAGATCTGTGGTCTTGGGATACCAAGTTTCCTGGGGCAGCGCCTACGTCCTTGGCGCTCCAGGCAGAACCAATGGTGACAATAACGCCAGGTGGAAAGGGACGACACGAGCAGCAGGGAGGTGACAGGGGATTTGCCAGCTCCGTGCACGCACCGTGGGGCAGCAGGAACAGCTACTGCAGTTCCGCAGAGAGCGAGCAGGGAGTGGGGAAGGCCTCCTCCCTGCCACGGCTTATCCCCTAAGAAAGCTTCCTTCTCTTTACATGGCCAGACATGTTTGCCAATTCCTTTTTCTTTCCAAATGCATTTTTCTCAGCAAAGGAAGCTCAGAAACACCCTGAAACAGGCTCAGACAGGGATTACAGGCCCAGAATTAGCTGCTGGGGGACCCACGGGTCTGTTCTAGGCTGAGAAACAGTCACTACGGCTTCCCAGTGAGTGCATGGCGTTTCTGCCTGCAGTCAATGATGTAAAACCACCTCTGCCCTTCATTGCCCTCCCCTTTCCACAAACAAAATTCTGAAAAGTGGCAGCAAGCCTTCTGGAATTCTCTCAAATCTGCCTTTCAAAAAACATGGCCCATTTGGGGGTTGGGGTTTTTGGAGGTGGAGGGGAGAGCTGTGTGGTTTGACTGTGCTGTTTGCAGCTCTGCCGTGACACAGTGTGCTGTACAACCCGCGCTTGTGCACACGCGACCTACAAACACAGCAAAATTCATGCTCAGCTCCAAAGCTCTCAGCTGGTGCAGCATATCTCAGTGCAGCAGGCCAAAGTATCCTACTTTCCAGCTATACTACCAAAAGCCGTAGAACTCAAACAGAGCTACACCCTCCCAGGACCACCCCCATGCAGGAGCAGCTTAAAAAAAAAAAAAAAAAGTCCTCAGCACACAGAACCCTGTGTACTGGGACACCTACACTCAGAACTTCAAAAGTTCTCTGTAGCTGAGCTACTGAGGCTCTGATCCTTATTTGCCATCAAATCCTTCCTGGACTTATTACCCTATTTCTCAGAATAAATTCTGGTCCCGTCTGGGAAAACATTTTTGCAGAGTCTCCCTCTGCAACACGCACCAGCAAGTGGGTGCTGTGCGTGCACCAGCTGAAGACAGCACCCAGTTACGCAGGCTGTTGTGTATATTGCGGTGCTGACGTATCCAAATCCTTCTGCAAGATAATTGCCTTTACTAAACAGATTGGGAAAAAAAATACATAGATGCCATACTGCCTTCACATTTTCCTCCTTTTGCACATGGTATCTGAATCCTCAGCACTTTTATGTTTCCTTAGTTCTCTTTTCAAGAAAAACAAACAGAAAAAGTAAATATTATGGCAAAAAATACTCACCTAGTGTGGCCTGGGGCAGTCAACTTGTCTCTTGCACGAAGGGCTCTTCAGTGACAAATTCAGAGTATCTGAAAGAATCAGTTGCTAAATCGTCTTGAGGTTGTACGTGCGAGACATTTGTCTTGCCAGTCTTTGGTTTCGAGTGTCTTATTTCAGGTTCAGTTTGGTGGTCACTTTCAACTTGCAAGAGGAAGTTAAGAGCTAGATTGAGGTACTAACAAATCAGAATGCAGAAGGGACTGTTACGGAGAGGTAAGAAGAATTATAGATGCCTGAGAGCAGATGATGGGTATGCAGCTTCAGAAGGAGAAGACACTTCACAGGTACAAGATGTGGCTCAGTCCCAGTCCTTCCATCATGGTAGACTGATCTGATCAGTCGTTATGTGACAAGTCAAGAATGGAGAGATTCTTGGCAAGCAACCCTTCTGCAGCCTGTGCTCCCTCCTGGTTTGTTTTTGGGGATTAGAGCTGGTTAAAGAACCACCACTCCTGCAGACTGGATCTTGTCCTGATGAGGTATCAGCAGCAAGCGACACTGAGTAACTTTGCTGAGTCTTACTACTGGTGCTATCAGAGGCCACAGATTAGCAGGCATCTTATGGGCAAAAGGGCCACTGTCAACGTGCTTTTCACAGCATAGTCAGTTGCTCCCTTTTGAAACACATACGAGATACACAGCATGGACTGCTTTCAGCTGTGCCCCCCCACCCCAGTCACTTTGAAAGCGTATTTTCATCACTCCTCTTCCTCTGGAGTACCACAGCAATCACTGTTCTCTACCCCAGTGTCAGTGGTTTTAATGGTACACAGAGCAACTTCCATACAGCTAGCAAAGGAAGAGAAAAGTTAAGTCTTATTCATGCTCAACACCATTCACAATCCAGAATGCTATTAGCTTCAAGGCGGCAATTTAGCTTTGCACCAGAAAGAGATCTGCCCAGAATTTAGCCCACTGTTTGCAAAGGAGTCGCAGTTGAAGGCAAACATTTTGCAGAAAACAAGAGTCATTCATTTTCACAAAGAACTTGAGTGATGTATTATTGCTGAAAGTGGAACAACAAAGCCACTTCCTCCAGGCTGCATATCACACCAACATCCCTTCTCAGGAAAGTTTTGGTTGGGAGAGACATTGTGCCATCAGGAAGCACAAGCTTTTTAAATATTACTTTATAATAGACAGGAGAAAAATATATCTCTTTATCTCTTTATCTGGAGACACAGATCTACAGCTAACCTGCTTTGCAATCAGGAATTTCAACATACCTGTAATTGGCAGCCATCATAGAGCTGCTAAAGGGGAACTCGGTACATGCTCTCCGTTGAGTTAAATCTGTTCCCTAAACACCTTTACCCATCATCATATGACAATTTCCATAGCTACACAACAACTCAGGATGGCAGTTTTATGAGTTCAACTATATTTAGCCATATTTAGCCAAATAAAGAAATCCGCAGCCCAGAATGAAACAAAGCAATTTATTGGTAGTGGCACATCAAAGTCAACAGTAAACTTATAACACATATGTAAAAGAAGAGTATTTGACCAATGCTGCATACAAAAGGAAGCAGAAAACAGCAGCTGTTTAGGTATTGAGCAGACATGAATTCCACTGCTCCCTGCCATCCATTATTGGACAAGGTTGGTGAAAGAGAAAGTACTCTTTCTTACCGGGCAGTAATGATGCAATGTTTAGCTGTTTCCCTAAAATGGTACCTTAGAAGAGACTGTTCTTCTGAACACGGAACATTCCTTTGGACGCTGCTTGAGTCAACAGTTGAGGTAGATGGGGTTATGTTTCCCCAGATATAGAGTCCCCATTTGCATTTCTGATTTAAAAAAATTAGTTTTATGAATTGTGCTTCACTTCTACAAGTAGAAGGAGATGTACCTAGTAAAGCAGCTGTTGGACAAATAATTTAAAAAAAAAAGGAAAGATAAAACTCAATGTAAGGTCACAGTTGGCGACTTAAAAATAGAATCAGAAAATAGTAGGAACAAAATGGTGATCCTGTAATTAAGTGGCAGATTAAACAAAGAAATAGTTAAAAAGCAGTAAGTTCTCTTCGCTCCAAGACAAAGGATGCCATATACCAACTTAATCAAACTGTTTTAAGTCTTTAGCAAATATGTTCCAAAAAAATTGAGAAGAAAACGTTGTCAATGCCCAGTGATGATCGCCTTAGAGAGCTGACTCTGGAGTAGCTTGTGCTTCAGGCAATTCGAATTCAAGGGCACAGGAAAGGAGGGATGTCAATAATAATAAAGGAAACAAATTTGCAAGTGAACTAAGAATCATGCACTGTCAGACTGCTGGTAGGAAACAGGCTGTACAGCTGTAGGCACTGAGGTTTCTGTAGGCACTGGAGAAGTGAGGTTAAGAGATTTTTTTTCCCCAATAAATTAGAAAGATTTCCAAAATCATTATTTTGTGCTTAAATAAAAGTGAATTATCCCATCGGCATTTTTCTTCCAATCTACTAAGATTAGAGCAGGCCCTTCAATCTGCACTGGTTATCCAGCAGCCTTCGTACCTATCTAGCCATGATTTTCAGTGCTGTAATTCTGTTCTTTATCCATAGCTTTAGTCTTTCATCAGTATGGGTCTTCCTCATCCACGTCCTAAACAGGGAGTATGGAGAGAGAAATTGAGACTATGTATGAAGATATGAACCAAGTTATGAGTTCAACAAAATTTTGAGTCTGCTAGGCTTCTGACAAGAGCTTAAATGCTTTCCAAAATGCTGCTGTGCTTGAATAAGCCATAGGACTTTTAGTTGTATAAGCACTTGCAGCTAAATCTGTTCGACTTACCACAGATACACAGACGAATTGCCACTGTAGAACCAACACGTGAAGTGTGTTTTAAGGGAAGTAGCAACTAAAGCTCAAGCAAAAGATGAACCGTAAAGTGCAGACAGCCATCTTCTTAAAAAGCACCACCACTCCTTACAGAGAAGGTCCGAAGCAGCACAGGTTGTTGTTTTTCAGCTACAACCAACCACATGCTTTCAGATCCCCATCATCTATTGTTTTAACCTCAGTAATCATTTGATGGCATCCCCACAATCCAGCTCTGCAGCTCTCAACTTGAAAGAAACTCAAACATAACAGCTCTATAAGGGAAATCTCACTAACTTTCCAGCCATTTTAAGTCCAAACAGATTTTCACTGGCTTTGCAATTTTAATTATTTGGTAACATATTAAGCATGAAAAAGCACATTACAGAAACCTCAAAATGTAGAATCACTGAAGTGAGTGAGACAGGATGTTCAGAGACTTGGTAAGCTAAATATTTCAGTATCAGAGAGCAAAGTATCAAACAGATGACAAAATACTCAATATGAAAGCAGCAGGATTATAGCATTCAAATTTGCCTTCTCTCAAAGGATGAGAAGACATTTTTCAATTTTTAAAATCTCCAACTGTCTGACAGCATTTGTCTCACCGAACTGGGGCTCCCATCCTTTCCAATCTCTCCACCTGCAGTAAAGCAATGGTGCCTCCCTGCTCCCCAGCACATCACTTGCAACAGCCTTTCCATCTCCCATGGCAACTCTTTCTTTTGCGTAAAGCATTTTCTGCTTTCTGCACCTCTCAAAACCCTTTTTCCCCAATACTGCTGCGTTGTAACTGCTGTATCTTACGTAGGATTGTAAATATTTCATATGTAACTTGCAAAATTGCTCATTTTTCATTCTATATCTAATAAAGCGCAGAAGCTATCAGCACACACCTGTCTGAAGGCTTATGCATTTTAAATCACTGGCATTAGAATAGTGAATCAAGCAACACATATTTAAATCCTCCTTAACATACTTCCTGACCATGTATAAAAGATGAAAAGGTGCATCTGAGGTAAGCTTGCTCTGTAGGACATCAGAAAAAAAGGAAAACACTCTCAAATTAGGCATATTAGTGAGGTTAGTCTGGAATGTGCCACACTTATAGCTGTGGCTGCTAACGCCAGCACACAGAACTTTGAGGCACATTTTACAAAACAAGCACAGCAGGTGGCAAAAACATTCAGTAGTTCCAGCACTACATATCTGATGAACAGAAACTTGCTGATAGGGTAGCAAGTGAATAAGCAAAATTAGAAGACAACCACCACTTCACAAAACAAAACAAACAAAAAGCCAGAAACAAACAAACCGCAAGAGTTTAGCAGGATTATGTTGTGACGAAAACAGTGTAAGTAGGAAGATCTCCAAAAAAGAGGCAAGGCTTCACACTACCACCTTTGCAAGAAACATAGCGGATTGAGGTATCACCGCCTCCATTCCCCACGATAGCGCTGTCAAACCCCAAACTGGTTTTGCAGAGCCTTTAAAGAAACTACACAGCACAGTAGCTAGCACTTAAAATTCTGAATTTTCATCTTAAAATGTCAGCTTTGATTTCCGTAAAGTCAAATGAAAAATCAATTTGGTGGATCTCAAGACAACTTCCCCTACCAGTAATGCAGTATGACCAGCAGTCCTCACCCCCTATAGCCCACATGCAGAAAACCCCAAGGAGCATAAGCCTAGCCATTTGGGACATTTCTTTGACATCCAGAGGTGTTATGACAAGCTCTACCTGCTGCTCTTAGCACCAACTCTGAGCACCAAAGTTGACAAAACCACTTATGAAAACACCAGCTTTCACTTACCACACAGTTCAGACACCAATTTCTGAGTTTCCCCAAGCAGTTGTCTGTCTCTGTATGTTCAGGCCTGCAGAAGAAGCATAGGATTAGGTTGGACTTTTCCCCCATGCATGCTAATATCTCCTATGGACTGTGAATTCTAGTTCTACCACACTGAACTGAAGGCTTTTCAACGTGATGAAGAGCCTTTGACTCTGCACAGCAAAACCAAAAAGAATGAAGAATGTCAGGTCCCTTATTTTGAAGGCAGACACTTAAGTGCCATGAAGAATACAACAAGAGTTGCTATTTGGCTGGCAAATCTTACACCACCAATCAGAACATTGTATTAAAAACCCATTCTGCAAGAAATTGTAGTACAGAATTCATTGCAAAACCAAGTGCAGCTCCAGCAGTAGCAGTGTTACCTTATTGTTCTCACTACTGAACCTTTCCAGAACAGAATCATCTCCAGTTCAGAAGGGAATTCAGTCTCCAAGGCTCATTCAGTACCTGGCACCTCTGCTCAGGCTATCACAGGGGAACCAGTTAGCATTATTCAGTTTGTTTTGTTGTTATGGATACTTCATACCAAAATACAACACATAAAGCCCACATAAGCAAAATATCTTGCTGATCTAGGCTGAAATAAATCCAATTACAGAAGTGAAAGGCTGTCTAACCCTAAACTGCTTCAGTTCCATGGCCTCATACGAATGACAGAAAAAGGGGGATGTACAGCACTTAGTTTATGCTCCAACATGGGGATTTTCCCATATTGGGAAACCTTTCTGACCGCTGGCTAAATTATGTTCATGGAGAAGTAGATTTCAGTGACTGAGCTGCAGACGCTGAGAGCTATGAAATGAAAAACAGTGGAGAAACTGTCCTTTGGCCTGTCTCAACAGGCCAAAGTAGAAATACAGGCTTTAGGTTCCAGCCAGAACTTACTCATCAGACACTTCGATGGAGGATTTCTTACACCCAGATTTTTTTTTCTCCTTTAGCACTCCAAATTTCCTTCCCATCCTTACCAACAGCAGAACGACCACAATGACGGAAGGGAGAAATACTAAAATGGACAGCAGCACCGCTGAAGTTAGCTGGAAGGAAAAACCTGCAGGAAAGACAAAGAGCAGCCCAGCTGTATCAGTAGTAAAATATGGCTTTCTTAAGTCTCTGTGACAGATGTCCATCCAGGACACAGGTTGCTAGCCTTTTCATAGAAAACACAGAGCTGGCAGATTTGAAACAGCTTGTCACTGAATCTGTAGGACTCCTATCACATACCCAACACAGTAGAGTGCTTTAGATGTGCAAAAAACTACAAAGGAAGGCAGGTCACGACATAGTTCTATCAGCATATCTAAGCTGCAAATTTGGGGCAGGTCTCACATGCAAGGCAGATGAGAAAATTAAGTATTACTGAGAATCAGTGTTTGTGGTGTGACAGTTCTTTTTAGACCAGTATTTCCTAAACATTTAACTTGTTCTACTGCTGCAATATATGGAGACCAGAACTCCTGAACAAATGCACACTTTCGATTTCTGTTATTACCACAGATTCCTCTGTCCCTTCCTGTCCCCAATAAATTCAATAGTTCTCAATGTATTTAGCTCAGAAAGAAGGGCTGAGGTAACTCTTGCTGAAATTCTAACGTGGAACTCCAGGGAACCCATTTCACATGTGATGAAACTTCTAAGATCTGACAAAGCTGCAATGCAGCTGAATCACATAGATCAGGACATGCTATTGAAATGCAGGCTTACCCCTCTCCGTAACTATCAGCATTGTCTGGGGAATACTATGGTACACATCTGGAGGATTCTTCACACTGCAGATGAACGTCCCATTGTCACTCATCACTGGGCTTTGGATAGCAATGGAAGCATCACCCTTGGCAACATTCCCAACCCAGGATATCCTGTCTTTGAACTTTCCCACTGTTGTTGGATATGGAACAGACTGATAATGAAAAATCTAAAAGGAGACAAAGACAATAATTGCGCCAATAAAACACTCATCTAAGAAAGCAAACTAAACTACTTTTTGAATTGTAAACATAAAGGAATACACATTAAGAAGTCAGAAAGAATGCTTCTTAGACCTTTTCAAGTTCCTGTTTGATAATTCTGAGTCAGTCCCATTTCGTTAGATCTCCAACGCTTTTATCTACCAGCCTCAGCTCTCAGATGTCATCATCACCATTCTGACCAACTTGTTCCCTTCTGCAGATCTTCAGTTGAGAAGCAGAGCAGCCTTCTTGTCTTGTGCAAGACAGAACATTGCAGTTCTTCAGCTTTTGCTTCTTGCACTTTTGCTCTTGCTGTCTGATGAGTAGAGACTTAGCAGACCTCACTTCATACAAGCACTACCCTTTTTTCCAGATACAAGGACACTCCTAAGAGTTCAAACTCTTCAGGCAGCAGCAGTCACTGATAATCCATAAAGATGCGCATATTCTGTTTCCACCTTGAATAACAGATTTCCAGTGGGCTTTCAGACTTATGTCTTTATGCTTAGATTTCAAAATGCTGCCAACAAAACAGCAAGTAGCAGCCCATAACCTTAGAGGCTGTCATCACCACCGTCTTCAGACTGTCATTGCACACATGTTCTTACCACTCCAAGATATACCAGCAGTAGACTACATGACAGAACTACTGGGGTACAGCTGCCTTCAAGAAAGCTACCAATCAAATGCTTTACAGTCACTCTATACATAGCTACAATGCAGCACTTGTGTCAAAACCCAAAGTTTATCTACTTTATCATCATCATGCTATTATGCATTTACATAGAATGTTTTTTGCCCAAAGAACACTAAAGCAATTTCACATGGGAAAGAAGGCAACGATGAGAGTCCCAAACCCCAAAATGATGAAGAAGCACAGCAAGGCAAACAGAAAAAATATCATCAGATTTTCAGCATGCACAGAGGCCTGGTCAGTCTCCACTAGGAAAAGACTCCCTGTTCCACTTACTGTCTCCATCTGACCACCTGTGAGGGGCCGGTACGTCCAGTCTACTGTCAGGCTCTCAGTGATGGGAGAACTGGATTTGAATGAACATTTCAGCAATACTTGCTCACCAACGAAAGCTCGCACTTTAGGACTGGCATTAATTTCCGGGGAAAGAGCATTGCAGACACCTGATAAACAAGCACAAAAGACAAGGATTAGATTCTTGTTATCTGTGAGGTGCAGGAGTGATGATGTCCCAAAGGTATCAATGCATGTGCAGCTCAACCACAGTCCAAGGATTGAAGCACAGTAGTGACTACCTCCCCCATAATGAAATTTAAAGAAAAGCAGACAACTTCCCTAACCTATTCTCTATGGGATTGGAACTAGCCCAAATTAAAGTATTCATCTGGAAAATATCACCAAGAGCCTACAGATATTTAGATATGGAGACACAGCTGAGAAACCGAATCAGCTGGCTCTCTGATGAGTTGCAAAGTGCCAGCTTTAGACTACTTCAAGGCAGTTCTGGCTCTGCATATTTTGCCCCAAAGTGATACAGCCAGTGACTTGCACATGCATCAGGTCAAGAGTCACCCTGCAGCAGCAAGTACTCTTACTTCTTGTTTTCAATGTGTGCAACAACTTCTGCCTCATTCGCCTACTGTGATGCTCCAGCCAGGGATGAGATCAGCCTGCCCAGCATTCAGCAGGAGCATCGTTCGAATCCTCCTTTTCACAAATCTCCTGCTCCTGGCTTATGAAGATTTATTATGGTGGTACTCTGCCTGAAGTTCTGCTCTAATTATCACAGCTGACTCCTATGCTGTGCAGGCTCAGAAGGAGCAGGCAGAGATTTCTATTCAAATTTCCCAGTTCCCACGCAAGTTTCTGGCGTCGCACACCCGTTCTGCAGCTACCAATATAAAACGTAGGGGTCTTGACAACACACTCCTTTTGCTACCAACTGAAAGTCTGGAAATACCGAGTGCAGCTAGCTGGACCTTAGCAAAGCAAGCAGAGATGGGACAAAGGTACCCGTGTTTCGAGTGCAAGCAGTGGGCAGAGTGCAGGGTGAGGAAATGAACGCTGCCAGCTGCCTACCGTTCCCTGCTGAAGGAGCTTCGTTCACCCCC
>NW_009223106.1:415-704 GCF_000690835.1 Fulmarus glacialis | reverse complement strand
CCCCGGCCCCCCCTCTGCTCTCCGTTGCAGATGGCATTGAGCCTTTCCAGCGGTACAACATCTCAGTGTACCCCCTCTACAAGGACGCCATAGGGGTGCCCATCCACACCACCGCCTACTCCAAGCAGAAGGGTACGTGTGCTCCCAGGGGGTTTGCCCCACACCACCAAGCCTTTGCCTTTCAAAAAGGAGAGCCAGCCTTCCTGCCACGCACCCCTAATTCAGGGGCTGTGCAGAGGAGCTCAGCCGACTGGGCTGGATCTTGGCTTGTCTCTGAAGGGGCACTCAG
>NW_009223106.1:0-379 GCF_000690835.1 Fulmarus glacialis | reverse complement strand
ATCTTGGCTTGTCTCTGAAGGTGCTCTCAGCTGACCAAGCCCCACAGGGGCACAGTGTGGGGCAGGACCTGGCGCCCACACTTCGGGAGTGGGACTTATCACTCAGTGCATCCCCCTGCACCGGTTCCCCACCCCGAGGCAGCGGTTCTGCACAGCGCCCGGTCGCTTGTCGTGCTCTGTTTCAGCACCGACCTACGCCCCAAAGCTCCACCTGAAGAGCATCAGCAAGTCCGATGCCGAGCTGTGCTGGGACCCGGTGCCGGTTGAGATGCAGAATGGCTTTATCACCAGCTACACCATCTTCTGGGCCAACAGCACTGCAGACGTGTCCAGTGAGTCCTGCCTGCGTCACCACCGGCCCTGCCCTCCATCCCGCCTC
>NW_009223105.1:258-1213 GCF_000690835.1 Fulmarus glacialis | reverse complement strand
TATTTTATATTATTATTTTTTATTTATTTTTTATTTTCCTTTCCTCTCACACTCTCTCACTCCCTCTTTCTCCCATTTCTCCCTTTCTCTCTCTCCCTTCTTTCCTTTTCTTCTCCAAAGAGGCCGCAATGCACCACAGAATTTGCAAGGAGATAATCGCGTTTTTCACCTTCAGTGGCCTCTGCCTGCCCCAAAAGCTGCCTCAGAATTCCCAAATTCACCTAAAAAGCCAAGGCAAGTATCCCCCAAAGTCACAGCACTGCTCCAGCTAATCCAGGGCAGCCAATTAAACGAGCTTGATAACTCTTAATTAAATTCCCCCAACCATTTATCCGTATCTGCATGCAAATATGCATGTATATATACATAACCACAGGCATAGCCATAAATATATATACGTGCATCTGTGTAGGCATGGATCCTTTTATCCTTAAATCTCTGGCTGTATACGTAGGAGCAGGAAAAGAGGAACAAATCACCTTTAAATTGCTTAACTTCCCCTTCATAAAAATTATTCCTGCCACGGAATGAAGAGCAAGCGGGGTGACTTCGGTGCTTGTTCACCATTAAATGCACGGGAGATGCGGGATTGGGGTCTTTTTAGGGGGATGTTGGTACGTCAAGGAGTATTTGGGGGGACAATAGCCTCTCCTGAGCCAGTGGCTGGGGTCTCTGCCCATCTCAGGGGTCGAGGAGGCAGAAGCATCCTGGGCTTGAGGTAAGAGCATCCTCCACCCCTGCACTGCGGGGGTAAAACCTGAGACACCCCACCTCAGGCTCCATACTCTCTTTTTTCAGTCTATTTTGCCGGGGAGAGGTGGCAGATTTGCAGATTTTAACTCCTTAGTGCCGGTAATTCCTCTCCCCCCTCGGTTTTGCCGTGGGGTGCAGAATGGGTGCAAAGCGCCAGGGCTGGTGGCTACCGTGGGGTGTCCGTGGGCCAGCAAAGGCAAGG
>NW_009223105.1:0-239 GCF_000690835.1 Fulmarus glacialis | reverse complement strand
AAGCACTTTTTTATGTCGCTTTTTTATTTGGGACCGCTCCAGCCCGTGGGAAGCTCCTGCCAGCACGAAATGCGGGTTTTGTCGAAGTAAAACATTTTCACCCCGCAGTTTTCTTAACTTAATCCAGTCCGGCTGTAAAAAAGAATTCGGGCGAAAAATGAATTCGTGTATTTAGCCTCCTAAATCTGCACTCGTGGCATAAAACGGGGGCTTTAATCTTATCTCGGATTATTATTATT
>NW_009223104.1:409-672 GCF_000690835.1 Fulmarus glacialis | reverse complement strand
CGGTGCCAGTCCTTCCCCAGCGAAGTCACCTTCTCAGCTAGATCGGGGACAAGGAGGGAGGGTCACGCCAGCCCCCCTGCACACATGCTGAGGGGGAGCACGCCCCATGGGGACATCACCTTTGCATATAAAATCCCAAGACAGCCCTGTGCACCCCAGCCTCCCGCATCCCTCTCACCCCTCTGCTGCCTCGCAGGTGACAGAGGTTGGCCGAGGACAGCTATTAAGCCCACACCACCCACCTGGGAGGTGACAGCAGGGGA
>NW_009223104.1:0-262 GCF_000690835.1 Fulmarus glacialis | reverse complement strand
CAGCCCCTCTGCATGCCCCAGGGGTCCTGCACGGAGCCCCAGCACCGTGGGGCCATGCCACCCCGGGGCATGCACCCACTGCCCGCTCACCACCTTACCAAAGTAGACTCTCTTGCCACAGCGCGGGCACATGTTGGGCTCCCCGGTGAAGGTGGTGACGCTGGAGGCTGGAAGGAGAGAGGACATGGGCATGGGAAGCGGGGGGACATCTCAGCCAGGACACACGGGTGCGGAGGAGCCCCCGCACACAGCCTGCACCCCA
>NW_009223103.1:22303-22774 GCF_000690835.1 Fulmarus glacialis | reverse complement strand
CCTTTCTCCTTCGCTGCGCGGCAGCTCTGCCTCGCCTTTTCTAAACACGGAATTAAAAGCTAGTAATTAGCCATGTTGGCAATTACTGACTTCTAAATTACCAGTAAATTTGCAATTTCACTACCCGACGGATCACTCTTTTCCTTACGCCTTAGTTCAGGGGATCTGTGCATTCTCTGTCTTTCAAACTGATTGTTTATTTTTTCCCAGAAGGAGGGCCGTGTGTTGTTAGTTTCTTGGTGTTTCTTCCCATTGTCTTTGAATTTCACTGATGCGTGTCTTCTCCTTTCCAAAATTAGCAGAAACAAAGCTGCTCTGACTTACCAAGTTTAGTGTCTGTACGTAGGAGGCAGGCTCTTGAAGGTGTTTCTTTTTTGGTTTTAAGCGTCTTTCATGCAGATTTTGAGAAATCCTATGTCTTTTGAATTTTCTGCATTAACACTGCTGTATTTTAAGTATTAGAGGGTGTTC
>NW_009223103.1:0-22276 GCF_000690835.1 Fulmarus glacialis | reverse complement strand
TCCTGTCCTGCAAATTCTTGCTCAGTGAACAGGCACTGAAACTTGAAGAAATGCATTTATGTCAGGTACCTTATCCGTGTGACCAACTGTGTGATCTGTAGAATAAAGAACAAAAGGTTTTTTTATAGGATATAGCATCTGCAGCAAGGAGATACATATATTTCAGCTTAGAATTAAAAAAAAGAGCTTCACAGGAAGATTCTGTATTATGTCTGTTTCTCTGCTTTTAGCTAGAACACTTGGTTGTCAGCACTTTGTAGCATGTGACAAAGCCCAGTACTGATTTCCCCTACTACCTTCAAATGATGAAGTAACACCTTACTGTGATGTTACAGCGAAGCCTGGGTCCTGTGGCTGACAGCAGTCGCTCAGCTTCTGATGGGCCAGACTCTCATCAGTATTTCCCACGTGTGCTGTTCTTTTCATTATATGAGTTCTCGGGGTCAAAGATGCACAGTGACGAAAGTATTTCCTCCTGTGTGCAAGTTGAACACTAATCCATTCCATTTTCCTATTTCTATTGTGTATCTCAAAATTGTATATAAATCATGAACTAGGCTTTACCAAGCCTTTGCTTTAAAAACGCATGTCGTTAGGGATTTCCAGTTTTGCCCTTGAAATGCAGACCTGTATGAAGTGGAACAAATTTACTTTGCAACAAGCAAGTAACCTTATGTAAATTGGTTGTTCAGAAGATGCAGAATTCAGATGAAAGGCTTGTTGCACTGTATGGTTTTGGAAGTGAAGTTTGACTAGGGCAGTGAGGCAAATACGCTCACGGCAAGGTTAGCCTAGGTCATGACCATTACACCCTTTGCATGCTGATGAAGGAAAAGGAGGGATCGTGTAGAGGATCCATTACAGGAAAGATTGAGGAAGACTGCTTTCATAAAAAAGCTTTAGAATGCCCTGGCAACAGATTACAAGTCTTGACTTCTGTGTTTCTGAAAACTGAGCTCATCCAATTGAGAAACAGACACTGCAGTGCCCTCCTCAGAAGGAAACTTTCAGGCAGAATCCAGAAGTCATTGATGTCTGGATGCGGCTTTTTCATGCGGGATTCACCCTACTTAAGAAAAAGTTACTAGGCCAGACTGCCAACACATGCTGAAAGTTCAGTGAAGTTACTATAAGAATTAATTTTGGTTAGAGTAGCTGTCATCCTGAAGAAGGCCTGCCAGCCAGGATCATGTACCTGAAGTCTTAAAATGAGTGTCATCTCCATCATGTTTTTTGACTTGTGTAATAACATGTTGAAATTTGTGGAAATGCTTTGTTGGAGTAAAAGGGAGTGGTCCGTATTTTACTGGAGGGCAGGTTTTAGCCACAGCTGTCACTTGTTGGTTTGTCCACCTGCTTTGCAAGTAGCTTTAAGAAAAAAAGACACTTCAGTTTGGGTGCAGCTATTCTATTTTCATGAGCTGTCTTATGTAAATATTTATTAGCTACTTCTGCCATTTCAGGTGTCACAGTGAGACTCATTCTGTATCTGCTCTATTCAAATTGTAAATCATTAATGCAAAGGAAAGTTTCTTGCTCTTAATAAAAAAAGTCCAGCTTACCTCTCCATACTCGGTCAGGTCCTTGAAACAGGTCTTTCAGTCCCAACACTAAAGGGGACGTTAGAGGTAGCTATGATAACCTAGGTGTTGGGGAAGCTGGAAACTACAGAGGGTGAGTTGGCACTCTTAAGGACCAATTTATAGATGTGGTTAACTTTTTTTTTGGAAATGCATGCCCTCTGAAAGCCAGTTGGGAAAAGCTAGAGTCCTATTACGTGCTGCTGTCCTGCCTCCATCTCTGAGGAGGAGCACGTGGGTCTCTGTAATGCCCATGATAATGTATCACTGTCAAGGAAGTTTTATGATGGCAGACTATACAGATGCTTGCAGTGAAAGATACAAAATTATTTCAGTGATGGATGTTAGATCTATTGGTAACATTTTCCACTTGTGCGGGATGTTTTTGTAGGTGATGCTTTGTTCCCAGCTTTCTAAACCGTGAGCCTATGCCACAGAAGCTGCGGTGGTCTTTTTCTCTGTTGGGAACGAGTAGTTAGCATAGTAAGCAGGCATGAGAGTCGCAGCCTGGTGGTTAGTTTTGGAGATGCATGAGCAGAATTGGCCAGCTAGTTTTTGCTCAAATTCTTGTGTCAGGAAAAATCAAGTCTGAAGTGATTTGCTTGGAAAAGCAATGGGCATTGCGCAACTCACTGGGAATTCAGGCACAGACCAACCACAAACACCTTGCGGTGAAACATAGCCCTCAAAACTGCTGGGCACACATGTAAGCAGAATTTTTGACTGCTAAAACCCCCTGAAAACTAGGTTTTGCACCAGTGCAGTCCCGTAGGTACATGACTGCTGCAGATTCACTTCAAGAGTGTTTGACAGTTCAGCCCTTTCACTGCAAGTGCTCAGAAGCAGCAACACAGGAGGCATTGTCCACTTGCAAATAGTGCTTTTAGCTGCTTCATAGATCAGATGAAACAGTAATAGTTATTAAAGAAACTTAATCCAGGTGACTGCTGTTGTGTGATAAATGATCTCCTGTGATACATATTTATCATTCTTGACTTTCAAATTCCAGGTGAAATCAGAGTATCTTCAGAATTCTTGTCCTGAATAAGTAACTTACATATACATGGTTTGCTGTCCTACTGCAGTAACTCTTGTCAGCTTAGTCAAAAGCCAATTAAAGTTAAGTAGAGAATAGTTTTGAACAAGAAATCTTAATCTCTTTTTTTTTTTAAATCCTGGAACTCCCAGTGGTTGAAAGGGCCTTAGATTCATTGTTGTACAGTTTTCATTTGGGATGAGGTATTTTCATGACTTGTTCTGTGACTGAAATACCTTTAAAGTCATTCAGGAAAGTCTGCTTGCCTCAAATGATAGCAGTTTAAAAAAAAAAAAAAAAACAACTTTAAAGGAAATTGTGAAAGATCAAATGCTAAAGAAAACATCTCAAATTCCAAGCCAACAAAGACTGAACCAGTTGAAATTTCCTGGCTTCAGATATCATGTGCTAACTTTACTTTGGTAATTTAGCAAATCTGCTTTCTCCTTGAAAGACCTTTTCTGGACCTTAAATCAAAGGCCTCCCCAAAAGTTCTTGAGAGAAGTTTTCATTCCATTTACTTCAGAAGAGTGCCTTGCATCTGCCAAGTGCATGGGTTTAGATGGGACTTCTGTGACAGTCACTTACTTATTTGATTTTATACTCACTCTGCAGCCTGGTGCTGATCCAGAGCAGAGTGATGCTCCTGTGGGTGAAAAACCTCTTCAATGAATTGCAGACCTGAAACATCAGTGTAACTGAAAGCAAGATATATTGAGGTGGTGGGGTGGGACTGAGCAGTCAGGAACAGAGCATAGTTTTGAAGTGCTGCCTCTAAACCATCTTGGTAGTAGTGAAATGATACCATTTGAGTTTATAGCAAGCCTGTCTGTTTATTAGACCTTCAGACAGGCAGAGATAGCAGTTGTGGCATTACAGATGTAGTGAGTAAGGGTACAGGGAAAGCATTGGGGACAGATAACATCTGCATTTTTGGTACAAGATACCTAATTTTTCCAACTACAAGTTGCTGCACTTGTCACATAGGTCTGCATTAATTCTTGTTGTGTCCATTTTGTTAGTTTGCCCTGAAGAGTGAAATACATGTTGACGCTGTACTGAAATACTGATACTATTAGCTGGCATAGTGTGGACAGAAGTGAAATGGGACTGGTCAAACATCAGAGTCCAAGCTCTTTGCAAACTGAGGTAGCTGTCATTGTATGTGAAGCAGGAACTAACCTGTGTTGACACTTTTTTAACCACAGGATATACTTAATCCATCTTTAACCTGGTAGTCTTATTTTAATGCTAAACTTGACACAATCTAATCCGTATTGCATTTTTACTTTTACTTTTCCAGAATCTATTACAAAAGAAGTTGATGATGACGGTGATGAGGATGATGAAGATGACGAAGATGATGATGATGATTCTGAAGTTAAAGAAGAAAATGGTGTATTAGTCTTGAATGATGCAAACTTTGATACCTTTACTGCAGACAAGGACACTGTGCTGCTGGAGTTCTATGCACCATGGTGGGTTCACAGCCTGCAGTACCTCCTTAGGTGCAGGATGGGGTGGCTGTCAGAGGCTTCTCTGACAGGACACACTCCTAAAAAGTGAGCTTGGGTTGCAATTTTAAAGATGATGTAAGAGTAGCTTGCCTGCAGGAAAAGCACTGGACTCTGCCATAGTCCAGGGTGGGGGGTGGTTCTGGTGGTGGGAGATACCCTTTTCGCTGCCCCTGTACCATGCGACAGACAACAGCCTGTTCTTTCTCTACAGATGTGGGTCATGCTGAGGGATCGCATGCCAAGGGAAGCACAGCCCTCGTTCCATCCCTGCTCTGTGCCTGTCAGGGAACAGAGATGGCCCCAGTGAGCCCCAGAAAAGTCATGCAGTGTGGTCTCGCAGCCTGCTATTGTGTCCTTTTGCTGGCCCACTGACAACTTGTGCAGTTGCTCATCTGGATGGAGGAATGGAGGAGGCTTCCCTAGCAGGGGAATTGTTAGAAGGTTTTCCTTCTGAAGTTCAAATCTTTGTCCTTGCCAGAAGGGTGTGGTGTGAGTAAGGACATAGCTTGTTTGTATTACCAATTTAAACAGTGCCTAATGATGATAATTCTGCTGGCATATCAGGGTACACAGAGTAACACCAGTGTGCTCAGGGGAGCTACAATGGATTTACCCGCATAGAACTGAAACAAAGAATTTAGGTCAGAATGTATCTTCTCTTGCATTCTTATGGACAAAAATAATAGGGATGGTTAGCGGGGAAAAACAAGAGTAGAATGTATTTGCAGTCAAGTTGCTGAGTTAGTGTTGCAGCCGGAACCTCTCTTCCTTTGTGGCTTAGTGATATAAAGATGACTTACTCGTTTGTCCTTTTCTAGTCTTTGAATAGAAGGGAGAATATGATCTTGCTTGAGGTGAAGTTGCATTTTAACTAATGCCACTCTTATTACAGAGAATCCCATCCCTGCTTGGCTGTAGGTACTATTTCTGCAGCTGTAGTTTGCCTGCGTGAAAACTGAATGTGAAGCTTCATTTATCCAAGCAGAAGGATGTGTGGTCATCACAGACTAAACACCTCTTTTCTTTTTTCTAATCCCCCTCCTGCCAGTTGAGAGGCTAAGGAGTACAGGCTGTCTGCTACACACAACTTTCCCTCTTTTTTTCTCTTCATTTTCCTGGTTTTATCTTCAGCTCATCAAGCTATATTCAGCTTTTCTTATGCTGGTATCCTCTGTCATGCCAGCTTTTGCATCAGGAGCCTCTGTTCTTACCAAAGAGTTCTGGTGTGACCAGAGAGAGAGCAGGTGCTGTGATACTGTGGTGGGTGTGAGATTTCATGAGGCCAACTTAAGTACTGGTTCATTTTTCCCTTTAGATCAGTTTAGAGTGCTGGCTAGATTAGGGAGAAGCTGGTCTGAGTGAGACCGTGTCTGGGGGGGACAGGGAGGAAGGAGAAGCATGGTACAAGGTTTGCAATTTTGTTTTAAAAGGAATTGTTAATTTTTTTTACAATGGCTTTATAAAACATATGGAAATGTGTGGACTTTTGAATGGGGAAAAAAAAAGTTGGGATTTGAACAAACAGCATATTAGCTACAGTTACTCTCTACCTCTCCATGATCTGACAATATAGCAAGACAAACATTCTTGTGCTGATATTGTGAACATCTGTCAGAAGGCGTCCTGGAAATGCAGAATACCAACACACCCTTGCGGGTCTGTCGTACATTTATGTGTATCTACTTGTGTCTTCCTCTGACAGGTGCGGGCATTGCAAGCAGTTTGCTCCTGAATATGAAAAGATAGCCAAAACTCTAAAGGAAAATGACCCTCCTATTCCAGTTGCCAAAGTAGATGCTACTGCAGCCACTTCACTAGCAAGTCGTTTTGACGTCAGTGGCTACCCAACCATCAAAATCCTGAAAAAAGGCCAACCTGTTGACTATGATGGTTCTCGGACAGAAGATGGTAAGCACCAGATCCTTTGCAATTCTCTGTAAGAAAGCAAAGAAGTATACAGTCATGCTTCTTAATGACTATTTTGAAGGGCTTTGATCTCCAGTTACTTTATCTTAAGCAGAATAATATTATGAAGGCTGAAATTTTGCCTGTCTTCTCAACTGGCTGCATGCTAGAGGACAATTTTGCAGGTAGTGGGTAGTGTTGTTACTGATGGAAGGTTTCTAGAAATATGATTTGACTAGAAGAGGAGGTAGTCTCATGCTTGCTGAAGGATCAGCTAATAAGAAACATCTGATCTGTATAGTGACTGGGTATAAAACCACTTGTTTCTTGCTTAATGTGTCCAACTTCAGTCAGAGGGGGAAAACTATCTTTTCTGTCTGTTTTGAGATGGAAAACATGTGCTACAGTGCTGCAAAGTACAGATCTGTGCTCTGCATAAGTAAAATGTTCTGTGGGGTTAAGGGAAGACCTTGGCAATACCAACAACGAAGTAAAGCATAAAGAAGCATGATTAAGAAAGTGTTCTTGTGTAAGCTTCACATGTAAGCTTTGGTCCAAGACCATGCTTGCCACTCTGATTTTAAATTCTTGATATCAACTCTTGCATTTGATATGCTACTCTGGTATGATAATGCAAACTTGCTAATTGGACTGTTGAACTGTTTCAGCAATTGTGGCCAAAGTCAAGGAGGTTTCTGACCCCAATTGGACCCCTCCACCAGAAGCTACCCTGGTATTGACCCAGGATAATTTTGATGACGTCGTGAATGGTGCTGACATAATCCTGGTGGAGTTCTATGCTCCATGGTAAGCGAGAAGACAGTCACCTGTACTTTCCTAGCACAGCTGGCCTGAACATGCTTGGTGAACCTGTTTTCTGTTGGTATGCCTCTTTTAAAGAGGCTTGCCTTGTGCAGGTGTGTGTAGCTCTGGTGTACCTTAGTTCTAATCTGGACCTAGGATCACATTACAAATCACTTGATGACTAGACTGGATCTGTCTCTGCAAGGGGTGGTCTCCAAAACTTCACTGAAGATTCTCCTTATTTACTAATTTGGGAATACGTTGAGAGATACCGAAAACCAAAGGGAGTCGGTCCTTAGTTTAAAAACAGCCTCTAAAAATGAAACTACCTATAGCAATGCGGGGTCAGACATAGAGGCTAGCTTCAGGTTGGAGAGACACATCTTCCTAGACTGAAGTGTCCTCTGTAGATTGATTAACCCCATTTCTGCTTTTTCCATTCTGGAAGACTTAACTCTTCCACTTCAGAGGTAGAAGGTACCTAGTAGGACTCATGGCTTGTGAAAACTGCCCTTCCGTCACCTTCCCTAGGTGTGGACACTGCAAAAGGCTTGCTCCAGAATATGAGAAGGCTGCCCAGGAGCTCAGCAAGCGCACACCTCCTATTCCCCTGGCTAAAGTCGATGCCACTGCTGAAACTGAGCTTGCAAAGAAGTTTGATGTTACTGGCTACCCAACTCTGAAAATCTTCCGCAAGGGCAAACCTTACGACTACAGTGGTCCACGGGAAAAATACGGTACTGGAACCTCTGCTTTTTCTTATTTTCTGAGGGCTTGACCACAAATGTTTTGACATATCTATAGGACTTGCAGACTTGTTAACATCATCACAGTGGTAGTTGGGGAAACCTGAAAAACTGTGCTCTCATACCTACATAGGCCAGCAGTATAAATTTGTCTCTAATCTTTATAACCTCTTAGGGTGGTACTGTAAGTTCCTTTTGATATAAAGTAAGTTAAATAAATGGTGAAGCAGTGGCAGTATGAGTAAATGGGGAGCCTTTAATTGCGCTGGAATGTGTCATAAGGGCTGATAAAGTGCTCAATATTAGGTTTTAATAAGAGGGAAGACTTAAGACTATCCAAGTAGAACTTTGGCTCATAGCAGGGTCAGGAGACAGTGAAGGGTCTGGAATTTCAGAAAGGATGGTTACTTGAAAGATCAGTTGATATCCATGGAACTCGTGCTTGGTCACCTCTTCTGAAACCAACCTGAAAGAGAATATCCAGAACTGCAGCTTTAAAAACTTGGACTGAGGTCTTGCTGATTTGATCTTTTAGTTATTGTGGGAGGGCTGCACAGAAAGAAAGGTGTCCATGGGAAATGTGGTATTAAACAATGTCGTAGAGGGAACGCCTGAACCTTTCAGTTCAATAAATGTTCTAAGCAACTTTTGGGGGGGGCGGGTTTGTCTCACAGGTATTGTCGACTACATGATTGAACAGGCTGGTCCTCCATCCAAACAGATTCAAGCTACCAAACAGGTACAGGAATTTCTGAGGGATGGGGATGATGTCATCATCATTGGTGTCTTTAGTGGAGAGAATGACAAAGCCTATCAGCTCTATCAGGAAGCAGGTAAAGAATGTTTTAAAATATCAATGAAATGTATGTTTTGTTGAGATTCTGCATGGAGAGATCCTTTATTTCTGCTCTTAGTTCAGTGGGGGAGGTTGGAGAGGAATAAGAGGAAGGAGATTGAAGGGTGATCTTCCACTTCTACTTAAGAAAAAAGCTCACACCAGATTTTGAGGCTATAACTAAAGTTTCAGCCAGTCACAGGAGATACCTCCTCTTGGTATTGTGTCCCTAAAAACATGCGAACTAGAGAGGAGGGAAAATTCCTAGTTGAGGAACAAATCTTGGCTTAAAGCCTTGCTAGCTCTGCCATCTGCTATTGCGTGTTTCATATTTGACAGTTCCAGAGGCTGGGCTCTGCCAAACTTGTTTGGGATGGGGGGCCTGGAGAAAGAATGATCATCCACCTCGATCAGTTTAGCTAGACCATTCCTGGCAATCTTTATTCTTAAAGACCCCTTTGATGTGACACTTTGACAGTCCTGTTAACGATATTTGCTACCACACAGAAGAGGCTAAGCACTTGAAGTGCTCAGTCCCTTTAATCAGTCCCTGTGTCTCGCATGATTGAATCACTCGCAGCCACTCTTAGTTTCTGCCAGGGCCTTGAGAGCAGTGTGGGCAATTCTTCTCCTCCTGGCTATGCCTGCTTCTGGGGCTGCCATCGTTTATAGTTGGATTAGGAGCTGATTTGGTTGCTCCAGCATGGCAAGATAGAGAACTGTTTCCCAGACTGCCCCAAAGCAAATAGATTGACTAGGTGACCTTGTGAGTTCCTTTCCAGCTCTACTTTCTGTTATTTGGGGGGAAGCCAAGAGGTAGGAGACTGATAAACAAATAGCTGTTTCACTGTATATGTTTTGGAAGCTGTTCAAGGTTTTTGAATATGTAGAATAAATCATCAAGTAGATGGGTTGTTGAACAGCATTCAAGTAGTGCTACTCGAATTGTATGTATTTTCACATGCTTCTCACCCCTGGATGAGAGTTGTTCTCCAAGACTCTGGGTTGTTCCGTGTCCCATTAAGAATGGGAAGAGAGTTTCCTTGCAGTGCAGTCTCAAGATTTCAGTCAGAGGTTGTCAGTTCACTTCTTGATTTTTCCCTTCTCCCTAACCTTAATTTTTCAGCTAATGGTTTAAGAGAAGATTACAAGTTCCATCACACCTTCAGCAACGAGATTGCAAAACTATTGAAAGCATCTCCAGGAAAACTGGTTGTCATGCAGCCAGAAAAATTTCAGTCAAAGCACGAGCCCAAGATGCATGTTTTGGATCTTAAAGTGAGTAGCTGATCCAAAGCTAGAAAGTTTGTGTGTGAATTGAAGGTTCTCTTTCTTTGTATATATGAGCAGTTGGCATCTTCCTGTTGGAGGTACTCCACTAGATACTTGAGGCAACCTGTTTGTCCCCTGAAACTGTATTGCTTTGTTCGAGAAAGCTTTGAAATTAACCCAGAGGTTAAGTATTCAAATAATAATGTACCATTACAATATTCAGTTTAAGGGTAGAATACTAAATTATCTTTAGTGCTCAAGGATTTGAAGATATGGTGACAGCATTGTTTATAACATGCCCCTCTTTCTCATTCATGAATGCATCACTATTAGTTTTCAGTAGTGTGTAACAGAAATGCCACTTAAATCCATTTGTCTGAACTTTCTTCCCAATTTTTTTAAGCAGGACTCTACAGATGGATCGGAGACTAAAGAGCATGTTCTAAAACATGCTTTGCCTCTAGTTGGTCATCGCAAGCCTTCCAATGATGCTAAAAGATATGCTAAGCGTCCTTTAGTGGTTGTCTATTATTCTGTAGACTTTAGTTTCGACTATCGTGTTGGTAAGTTCGCTAAGATTACTATTCCTCCACTTTGGGAGGAAGCAAACAGTAAGTAACTAGAAATTACTAATCCCATTGTGTTCTGGTTTCTCAGCTACCCAGTACTGGAGAGGCAAAGTCCTGGAAGTGGCCAAAGACTTTCCTGAATATGTGTTTGCTGTTTCTGATGAGGAAGATTATTCTTCTGAAATAAAAGATTTGGGCCTGCTTGAGAGTGGAGAGGATGTCAATGTTGCCATTTTGGATGAAGGTGGCAAGAAATATGCCATGGAGCCAGAAGAGTTTGACTCTGACGTACTCAGGCAATTTGTGCTGGCATTCAAAAAAGGTACGGTTTCTAAAATAGGGTTCTCTAAGCTATTTGCTTTGTTTCTCCTTCCAGGAGTTTTTCCTGAGGCAATGGCTACAATAAAGTCATACGTGCAACCTTACAGTGCTCTGTGGCTTAAAGCTTTAGGATGTTTCTTGCCTTTTGTTTTTTTTAATCTCAGTTCATTCACTCTGTTGCTTGAACTATGCTGTGGCATCTAGCTATATTCTAAAACTGAGCGGTTTTGGCAAGTCTAAAATGTTCTTGCAGCTTTGAAGTGTGAGCTGATCATTCATATTTGGGACTAGTATAATAAATCACTGCCTAATACATTGTGGATGGACAGCCATAAAAAGAGGGAGAAAGGTTCTAGGGAACTGTGAAACAAATTGTTGCCCATATTTCACAAAGTTGTTGTGCTAAAAGGTCACCAGCAAGCTAGCCTATGTTTCATGCAAAGGTAAGGTCATTTACTGGCACTTTTCCCTGGTGGGAGGATGTACTTCTGCCCTTTCTTGGGGGAGATCGTAAGGACTGCTCTTACTGTATTCTAACAATAGTATGTGTTTTGCTTCCTTCTAGGAAAACTGAAGCCTATTGTGAAGTCCCAGCCAGTGCCAAAAAATAACAAAGGGCCTGTGAAAGTGGTAGTGGGTAAAACTTTTGATACCATAGTAATGGATCCAAAGAATGATGTTCTCATAGAGTTTTATGCCCCATGGTGTGGACACTGCAAGAAACTAGAACCAGTGTATACCGAGCTAGGCAAAAAATACAAGAATGAGAAAAATCTAGTCATAGCCAAGATGGATGCTACTGCCAACGACGTGACGAGTGACCGCTACAAAGTGGAGGGATTCCCCACTATTTACTTTGCTCCGAGGGACAAGAAGAACAACCCTATTAAATTTGAAGGCGGGGACAGAGATTTAGAGCATTTGAGCAAATTTATAGAGGAGCATGCGACAAAACTCTCCAGAACAAAAGAAGAGCTTTAGATAAGATGAGGGTGGTGAAGAAAAATTGTTTGTACGCTGTAGTTAAAAGCAAGTTACTGACAAAACTTCGTAAGAGAAGAATTAAGCAGTTTGAGCAAGGAGATTCTTGAGCAGTAAAGCAATTGCAGTATCTTTTTTTATATGGCAGAAGTTTTTCTGGACACTAAACTTCTCTGATATGAATGTCTTACGTTAGTTATGGTTTTGATCTTTGGAGAAAAATACATCCTTTATTTTTTGTGACTATCTTAAGCTTGATTCTTTGACTCCAGTGCAACTGTTGTGGGGCTTTTTTGTTTTGGTTTTTTTAAGTTAAAAGATATTACCAAAAAGAGAGGGAGAACCAAAAAACTCTGCCAAACAGACTTCTTTCTCTTACTTGTTGGTATCATTACTGGGGGGAAGGGTGTTTTGAGCCAATCTCTCTTCTGTTATATTTCTGTATACCTATTCACGTGACTATATCACTGTATTCATTGCTGAGGGTAAGAATGGAGGTTTTCTAAAGCGTGGATGAATTATTCAGTCCTACTGAGATAAGACACAGTGACTTGCTAACTAAATGTACTCTAGACCTGTCTGCTTTTGCTTTGTGCCCCTCTGTAGAGAGGGTGATGCTAAAATAGCAAGTTTTTCTGATTTACCTCTCTTTACTAGTCCATATTGGCCCATTTATATCTTAGTCTTCCCAAGTATATTTTGGAGTAATTGGAGTGTGGTAGAAAGAGCATCTAGTGGGTGGTAATGCTTGGATTCTGGTATCAGATCTGTGTTACCATTTCCTTTCCTTTTGCAGAGAGGAAAGTGGTAGTGATTCTTCTTTGGGGAAGCAGACCGAGACCTTCTGATGGACTTTATTCCTGTGGCAGTTACTGCAGGTACAGAGGATGATCACATCTCTATGCTCCACTTGGCAATATGTGCATTTAAAAGTGGATTTTCATCTTGAATGTCCCAGTTTAGATATGTCCATAAATTTATGGGACATGTTTGGGTGGCACACTTATATACTCCAGAAGCACTGTCTGCCTCTTCTCAGAGCTGTGATGCTGCAGTGTGTGCGACTTGAGTGTCACTGAGGCAGTTTTGATACCTATTTCATGTTAGGGGTAGTGCTTCTCTCCTAGCAGTACTGTCTTCTGTCTTGCAAAAGACAAATATCATCAGTCTCCAGCACTTCCTTGTTGTATTAGTTTTCAACTTTTTGGAGGGTGTGGAAATCTAAAACCACCACCCAATCTTTTTTCTTCTGGGGAGGTGCAGTCTTCTGTGTAGTAAGGGTAAACTCATGTCCAGGAGGTGGCTGTTAAGTTATAGTCTAAGGACCCAAAAGGGCCAGCAAAGGGGTACGTAATCCTTATCCTTTCCTACTGCACTTTGCATCACTGTTGAAGGGACGTGCCTCCCTGCTGTCTTAACAGAGGACTGTTCCCCACTGACTGTTAACCATGCTTCGCTGTCTAGGTTGTAATTGAATTGTTCTTGCAGAGGTGTATGCAACTGCATGAAGGCTTTTTCCTAATTAACAATTTATCTGAAGCTAGTGAACAGAGCTTACCAGCAGATTATGAAAGAAGGGGACAGTATCAAATCTCCACGGAGTGCTGGGGTGTGCTTGAATGCCGATCAGCTCATGTTATTTATCACCAAAAGCTAGGAAGTGCTAAGCAACTATTCAGAATCAGATCTCAACTGCTGCTTTGTGCTAAAGCAGTGTAATAATTTGCTTCAGGCCCTGGCGTTGTCAATCTCTTCTTTTCATAGTAGAAGGCTTTTTGTCTGCTGTCCTTTAAATGTACAGGTGTGTTAAGCTTAGGCAATATTTCACCTACAAGACTCTTACCAAGTGCATTATCTTCCCATCACTTGCCATTTCTGTTTGCAGATTTTCTGTAGAGCCTTCGAAGGCCGTGATCTGTGATTAAATGTCTGCATAGGCAACAGGACTGAGATCAGACTTAGCTGAGTGCCAGCTTACATTAGAGGTGACTTTTTTCAGCTTTAGAAAGTATACATAAGCCAAGTAGCAAGTTCTGTCCTGTCTGCCATTTGAGGTCAACTCAGTTCTTCAAGAAGTAGGCACAGATGTTTTTAAATCTGTTCTTAAACATAGTTCAGTTTCTGTCTCTAAGCAAATACCTCATGTAATACTGCAGGGAACTAAATTGCTCCTGCTTACTAGTTAGTTGCAGGCTTGTAGGGATGTTGTCTAACCAACACGAGGACATGGATAAATAGGGAACGTGTGGAAGGGATGGTGAAAAGTCCCTTATTGGTGGTGGGAACTACAGTCAGGGCTGAAGCTCCATTCTTCTCGGGACAGTAAGTGTCAAAGTTGATTGGTTTCTCGCCTTTCTTCTTGCAGGTGCTAACTTACTAACATTGTCATTGCCAATGCTGTGCTGTTTCTGTAGACTTCTTCCTCCCAGCAGGAGCTGACACCACTCTGGGTTGAAAACAATCTCTCCAGCCTGCTGGGAGCCCTCATGGCAATCAAAGGCACAAGGCCCAGGGGAGTGTCCGAGGTGTTCTTGCATGGCACTCCTGCTGGCTTTCTTTTCCCTGCCTTTGCAGGTGGAGGCAGCTTGGTACACATTACTTTGGGGCTGTGCTCAAAGACCTAAATTTTGTTCTGGAGGAGCAGTGCTTTAGTCAGAGCTGAATAAGGAAGAGGAATATGGTAGCTGTAGTATTGCTAACTTAATTTCTTGACAACTGTGAGCTGCAAGAGCAGGCAGTGTTACCTCAAGTAGGTTATGGGTTTGGGTTAAGAGCAGTAGAGGGAATGAGGAATTGATCCATCCTTACATTGGTGTTTTCTGGCTGCATTTCCTGCGAGTCCTTGACTACGCCATACACTTTGGCATCTGCACCCCATAATTGATGTATTTATTTTGATCACTTCCCAGGAAGATGAAAGAGTACTGTTGCCTTTCAGCTTTGGGCAAAGTCATACTGGAAAGCAAACTGCTTTCCTTAGCTCCGGTATCCTATCCCCTGCTGAGTGCAACATCACATCAACTTTGTGAAACTCACTGGGATGGTGACATCATTAGGCCTCTGTTAGATAAAGCTCTCTACCTGAAAAGTGATTTTCATGTGATTGATACCTCTTAAGGGTAACGGGTCATACCATCTTTTGGAATTTCTATTAAATGCATTATGCATGTCTGCTTTTCCCTTCCTGATGCGTTAGGATGCATTCCTAAGCATCCTGAACTCCATTACCTAAGTGCCACTGATTGGCTTTGGTGTTCCCTTCCTACAGAAGGAAGAAAATAAATAAATTGCATGCAGTGTAAAAGAACAAGGGAGCCCCCCTTACTTGCTCCTACCCACAGCTGCGTGAGCATATGGCATCACTTCTGATTATACTTCCAGTAGAAGAAAGCTTGCAGTTCATGCTTCAGCACAGGACCAGCAGTTCCCAGGTAGGCTCCAAGGAGCCTGGCCTGGTGTACATATCTCCCACGCATGCATCCTCCAGAAAATAAAAAATCTTCTGTAAAGTGCAGTACATCTCAAGTACATCTCAATACTTAAAGACTTCTTCAGGGCCACTTCCTTTCCCTGAAGGGTCAAGGACTAAGGTAAGCAGCAACTCTAGCACAGTCTGTGCTCCCTGAGGAGTGAGTTCATCTGTTCTCTGTCTGTGGGACATTCAAGGTGACAGTAAATACTGGCTTGGGATCTTGATACTGCATTAAGTGCTAGCTTGTTTAGTACTGGAAGGGATTGATAACATGTGTCTTCGCCATCAAGGTTATTACTTGGTATCTACCTGAAACAATTTTATATTTCAAAACTGTTAATTGTGGTGATGCCTGGGTATGGCCCAAGATCTGGTTGGTAGCAAGCAAGCAAGGCGCTGCAGATCCAGAGACTATTCCACAAAGTTTATCTTCCCTCTTGTACATGAGGCTATGAGAGGAAATGGGCTTCTGAAAAGTAAAACACGTATAAGAATATATGATACGGGTTAAAGGCTTTTCAGAAAGTAGCATTAACTGTAGTGGTCAGACTTCTGTCCTTTCCTTTGTGGTAGGCAAGAGAAACCACTGCAAGCTGTCCATGCTCCAAAAGGCTTTTTGGTCACAGCCTGCATTGGAACTGGACAAGGGTCAGAGGATTGAGTACTGCAGTCCTTACGCTCATGGGGTAAGGTAATGATGTGGGGTAATGACTACATCAAGCCCTGTGCAAACAAGTATATAACCCACTTAGTCAAGGTACAGAGCCTTGTATTTGTTAAGCTATTTGGCTTTGGTTTGCTGTACTTAAGTTGCAAAACTCCCTTCTCAGTGCAGAGCAGGTGTGGTGGGATCTGTGAGCAACCCTAACCAAAGGCACTGAAATGCTGTAGCATTTTGCTTAAGTTGCCAGGCACTTCTGAGACTTCAGCTAGTAGTGCTGCACAGCTTGAAGTACAGAGGTGTTACAGGAATCGCTGCACATCACTGCAGTGCATTTGTCAAGGGAGGGCTCCTCCTCTTTTCCTGCCTGGACCTGTGGTAGGTTGCATGAAGCCATGCAGCCATGGGCAGGAGAAACGTTTTCCTGGCATGTGCAACCTGTCTTGGCATCTGTGCCCAGAATCCTACAGAGCTCACAAGTCAGCTTGTTTTCTTTCAACTTCTTTGGAGGTTGCTCTGCACTGAAGCCAGCTCCTTTAGACATGGCTGTGCGTGCTCTGAGGCCACAGACTGATGTCATGTTAACATTAGTGCTGGAGTTTCTATGCCGTGAACAGCTGCCTTTATATGAAGCCACTGTGCTGTTACCTGAACCTTTGCAGCATTGCTTTCTGCACCATTCCTGAATGTCTGAACAAGCTCTGTACACACCATGAAATCTAAATTATCATGTCTTTGCAGAGGCTGGGTGAGACTACTTGGGTCTAGAAGGACATGGCCATTCTCCAGTTTCATTTTGCTTGCCATTTCATTTCTGCATATAGAGAGGAAGAGATCTGCTCTGTGAATTACCATGAATCCTTACCTTAGAAAGGGGAAGTTTCAGTTTCAGAAATGCTGTTTGTTCAAATCCCAAGCTGTGTGTGGCTTGATTAACAAAAAGGTAAACGAGATAAAGCTATGTTTTAATCCAATCATGTAAAGAAAACCGTTATCACAATCAGTAACCCAATCCTCTGATGGATTTCAATATGCTGGGGTTTTGAACAGCCAGTTGTTTCTTCACAGTGAAAGCTGATGCTTGTCAGCCTGCTCTTGATTAATGCCCTCGTATTTGCTTTGTCTAAGTTACAGTAGCCTTCCTGAAATTCAGTATGTTTTTGCCCTACAATGGGGGAGAATTGGTCTGTGATACAGCCTGGTAAACTGCTGCTCAGAATGACAGAAGCAGAGTAAAAGAAAATACAGTAGAAGCTGTAGGGCTGACAAAAAAGCAAACGAAAACTCAAATTTCCACAAAGTCAGAGAAATCGAGGCTAGACAGGACCATTTACTCACCTATTCTGATTGCTTTACGTATAGGCCACAAGTTTTCAGCTCTTTCAATATTCAGCCTAATAACTTGCATTTAACCTATGCACCTGTTCCAGAAAAAAAAGTATGCAACACAACCAAAGCTCCACAACTTAAGTGTGATGCCACACTAATACTAATTTCTGCACCACAGAATGCATTCAGGAAATGGAACATGCCTCTTCAAAGTGGTACTACTTTGAGTAAGGAAGGCAGTTTTGCATTTGCTTGCCATGCGAAATATTTCATGTTACTTTTGCTAATGCCTTTGGACAGTAGATTTTAATCATGTATTTTAATGTGGGGTGTGGCTCTTCCTTTGTGCTTTGAGTTGTTTTTGGTCTTTTACAGTCTCAAGATGGTATAACAACTAAAGGAGAGCCAGTAAAACTCTACTATCTTAATTAAGCTGTAGCTCTTCCCAACCAGCAGATCTTCACAGAGGGCCTAGTGACAGGAACCTTTCAAGGAGCCTGAAGGAGCAGTAATAGAGCACCTAACTACAGCAGATGCAAATCGAGAGAGGTGTTTATTGGTGAACTAACCAGTCCATTGAAATGCAAGTGGCCTTACTCTCTGCCTACCTATTTATTTTTCTGAGAGATCATGCTTAATGTTCAATTTGGACAAAGCAGCCAATCTTTAAATAGAAAAGTCTCATTTTAAATAAAAAAAAGTCACAGTGTCTTTGTTTTTCATTCTTTCACTTCCAAGATGCTCCACAAGTATTAATGAGGTCCTTGAAGCACACTGTTTTTTATAGCAGCACAGCCGTGAGTGTAAGGGTGGCACTTCCTCATACTGGAAGCTGTCTAAAAGAATGGGTAAGGATCAAAAAGTCTTTATTTGGTCACAATGACGTGACAACAGCTTCAGTGGTATGAGCAATTCAGTGTTTGGTTCTTTTGGTTTGTTTTCCTAACAATGCAGCCTGTTTTGCTGAGAATTGCAGGAATGGTCAACCTTCATCAGACATACAGTCCTTAAACACTTCAGCCTGAGAGGATCCTGTTGAACTATGGATATATAAGGAACAAGTTATCCTCTTGGCTGTGACAGTCTGCACTTTGAAAGACCAGACCTAACTTTTTGTTAGAAAACATACTGCAGGGAAAGGAAAGAGGAAATTAGAATAAAGATCACTACACATACATAACCATGAATAACAGGCAGTACCAGGCACTAGAGCTAATCATCTGTAGATGCCACTAGCAAATACAGATCAGTAACTATGTGAGTGCAAGAAAATCTGGGAAAACATTTAATCTGAGAAATGCATCAGCTCAGACATAGAATAAGTAGACCAGTATGAAGATGTTCTAGTGGGAATTGTAGATCTTGTGTTACTGTGGTTAAAACAAACAAACAAACAAAAACAACCCAAAACCCACAAAACTGGTTTGGTTTGAAATCTTCCTTGTTTTCAATTATCACTAGCTGAAATAAGTAACCAATTTAGACCACATGATAAAAGAATGAATGAGTGTTGCCTGACTCAAGAGGTGCTCCTCTAATAGGCAAAGAAACTAACAGTTAAATTTAATTGCTTCATAGACTTTGCTTTCAGTGAATCCATCAAATGCATTCAAAAATATACTGCTGGACTCATTTTTCCCACCAGAAAGAAGTGGTTATTATGTGGTTCTCTGCTGCCTATGACATTTCTTCTCTCCTAGGTCAACTTTTCTTTCTTCTGTTCTATTAAACTGAATCCAATATTAACCTTTCATAAGGTTACATAAGGATGTAAGAATAAGGATACATCCAGCGTTATGGTAGCAACAAGTCATGATTTATTAAATCCAGTAAAAGTCTCAGTACCTAAAAATTGGGTGACTGGTCCCTGCAGTGGAATGTAAAGTCTGAAGTTTGGTATCTGGGATGCACCTACAGGGGAAAAATCCTCCTGGATGGGGAGAATTAAGCACCTCAGACAAGATCCAAAACAAACAGGGTGGTGAGTAAGGAGCAATCAAGCTCCAGCCAGAAGGAAATGCTGAGGAAAGGGCCTGAAAGCCACCTCTTTCAGGCTTAGGCAGATTTCTTGAGGTCACAGGAATGTGCTTGCAGTCTGTTGTGATCCTCAGCATAAAACTCCCTCTGGAAAGCCGGTGACTGACATGCTCCATCAAAGAATTTCTCTTTAAGCAGGATTTGTGATCCTCCATGTTTTTGTAACAGTGGTTATAGCACCTGCCCAAGGTCAAGGAGATATCTTCCCCTTTTCTTCCTAAAAATGCGCAGGTGGGCATCTCTTGAGACGATGCTCTAGCTCTCTACCCATCTGGATTGGGTTTGCGTGGCCAGGTTTTGGTAGTGGGGGGCCTACAGGGGTGGCTTCTGTGAGAAGCTGCTAGAAGCTTCCCCTATGTCAGATAGAGACGATGCCAGATGCCTCAAAGACGAACCCGCCAAGGCTGAGCCCTTCAGCAACGGTGGTAGCGCCTCTGAGATAACATATTTAAGAAGGGAAAAAAAACCCTGCACACCTGCAGCTGTAGAGGAGTGAGAATATGTGAGAGAAACAACGCAGCAGACACCAAGGCCAGTGGAGAAGGAGGCGGAGTAGGTGCTCCAGGCACCGGAGCAGAGATTCCCCTGCAGCCCAGGATGAAGACCATGGTGAGGCAGGCTGTCCCCCTGCAGCCCATGGAGGACCCCACGCCAGAGCAGGTGGATGCGCCCAAAGGAGGCTCTAACCCCATGGGAAGCCCGTGTTGGAGCAGGCTCCTGGCAGGACCTGTGGACCCGTGGGGAGAGGAGTTACGCTGGAGCAGGTTTGCTGGCAGGACTTGTGACCCCATGGGGGATCCATGCTGGAGCAGTCTGTTCCTGAAGGAGTGCACCCCGTGGAAGGGACCCACACTGGAGCAGTTCATGAAGAACTGGGAGGGACCCCACGCTGGAGCAGGGGAAGAGTGTCAGGAGTCCTCCCTCTGAGGAGGAAGGAGCGGCAGAGACAACATGTGATGATGAACTGACCGCAACCCCCATTCCCCATCCCCCTGCGCTGCTGTGGGGGAGGAAGTAGAGAACTCAGGGGTGAAGTTGAGCCCAGGAAAAAGGGAAGGGCGGGGAAAGGTGTTTTAAGATTTAGTTTTTATTTCTCATTATCCTCCTCTGAGTGGTAATAAATTAGATTAGTTTTCCCCAAGTCGAGTCTGTTTTACCGATGATGAGGTGGGAGAAAGGGTGGTTGGAGAATTATCTCTCTCTGCTACTTGCTTTGGGGGAAAAACTTCTGAAGGTAAAAGGCTTTAAAGGAAAGAATTGGGGATGAGGCAAGGCAGCGTGGAGCTGAGAACAAGAAAAGAAAGGAAAAAATGGATGGAAGAGAACAAAGCACCAGTGAGAAGGGGAACGTAAGGAGGGATGAAGAAACCAAGAGGTGGGAAAAACAAAGATAGAGTGTTGTAATGCAATACTTAATCAGCTGTCACTTCTTACTTCAACTTCCAAAGACAAGGTTTTTTTCCCCAAAACAATGAAATGTCATTTTCTGTTTTGTTTTTTTTTCCTCTGTAAATCTGCATTATTTGTTTATCTGCATTAAAATGCAAATTCACTCTTTATGTAGTAATTTTGAACCCTGTTAGCACATCCTTCTTTTCTCCTTATATTGATACCTTTAATTTCCAGCCCCCCATCCCTGATGATTTGAGATACATCAACTGGCAAAATGTACCTTTAGAACTGCTCCATTGTGCTCTGAAACTCCCTTTATCTGACCAGATATACTTTAAAAAGCGAAGTTCTTATACTGCTTCACAAAAATACTTAGCAATACTTCTAATTATGCTGAATGGTATGTATTTATAAATGTGTTTGTATTCATAAAGAAGGAGTCAGTTTTCAAAAACAAGTTAACTATTGCAGATATTTCCATTTTCCTCAGAAATCCTTTGTTTGCTTTTTCTGAGGAAGAACAGACAGGTCTCTGCCCATTACTTCAAAATTTTTTTAAAAATGTTACATTTCTAGTGCTCTGTGCCGTCCAGGCTTCCTCCAAACCACCCTTAGCTTAGAAATGCCCTGAATTCCTCAGTCTTTGGCTCTCCCAAGGTGCCGATGTTCCCCGAGCCCAGATTTTGGACCATCCATCAACTCTCCCTTCCCACAAAAACTCGCAGTTTTTCCTAAAACACGCAAACCTGATACGCTCTTGGGTTTCCCCTGGAGCTCTAAAACCCTACAATTGCTGGCTCATTAAACCCCTTACTTGCAGTAAAGCCAGATTTAGCACCAGCACTATGCTGTCGATTTGCTTGTCATCCGTTTCCCCGCACACAGCCCTGGGAAAAGGGGTGCAAAGGCCAGCAGGCATTTTGGCTCACATACCCAGCTAAAGGCAGGGCAGTGGCTGCAAGAAATGTGTGGGGCCTTTGTGGCTGAGCACCTCTCCATCTTCTCTGTCACCCTGGTCCCCAGACAGGCAGGAGCGATGCTAGCCACCGTGCATTGCACTCAGCTATCCCAACACAGGAGCTGTAAGGTGCAGTTACGCTTCATGTAGCAAGTTCTGTCTCCAGGGGTCATCTCTGTCAGGAGCACCCTGCTGTGCTTTTGGCGTGTCACCAAACTAATCTAAATTAGCAGATTATGTTCTGTGCTTTGGAGGCTGCAGGCAGCGCCAAGCAAACTAAACCACTGAGA
Source organism: Fulmarus glacialis (assembly GCF_000690835.1). NCBI lineage: Eukaryota > Metazoa > Chordata > Aves > Procellariiformes > Procellariidae > Fulmarus > Fulmarus glacialis. The sequence goes on along the minus strand of NW_009223103.1, from coordinate 571 downwards.
ATTTGGCCGAAGTGTGGATGTTGAGATAAGGGGTGCTGGATTCTTATAAGTGTAAACTTTAAACTTTTTTTTTTTTTACTTTTTTGGGTGCTTTCCCTTGCACTAAATCAGAACTGGGAGAGACCGTAAGCGGTGGATGAATAAATGCAGTAGGGCCTGCTCAAGGTGCCAAAAGACTAGTCAAGTGCAGTAGTGGGAAGGGGGGAAAGAGAGAACGAGGAGATCAATCTGTAACTGACTGTGAACAATCAATTGAGATAACCCACTACCTTCGGACCAGCCAACATTATCTCCCCCCGCCAAAGCTATTTATACTACGACCATGTGTATGCTTCTCCAGTTATGGCTAGTCAATAGCGGGGCCCCTAGTTTTCCCCTGGCAATGTACTCCCGCTTCCAATCGCGACAGCGCGATGAGAGCCACAATTGCAAAGAAATAGCACCAAAAAAAGCCGTCTCCTCCCGCTAGACGGCCCCGCTGCCTTCTGGGAAGGCGGTATGCAAATCGAGAAGGACCAAGCGCCCTGAGGGGCGGGGCGCCGCGCCGCGGGCAGTCGCTGCTCCCGGCACC
>NW_009223102.1:763-12894 GCF_000690835.1 Fulmarus glacialis | reverse complement strand
CCTTCCCCCCCCCGGCCCCCTCTCCATAGGAGCGAGGTGCTGACTTTGCAAGCCGTTGGCTTTATGAATATGACCCTCAGAGGGAAGAAACCCTCTCACAAGCCCAGAACTATGTTATCATCGTTATTAAGGAGCTTAAAAAGGAGCTGGGAAGAGGAGACACCGGTGGAATTGCAGCCTGATTGTGATTGATGTGTTCCTATTAGCTCCTTACTGTTATCTCTCTGGATGGCAAGAACAGCCAGTGGCTTGTAAAACAACAGATTACCTGAGTTTTCAGCCCTAGACGGATGTTTAAATAAAATATAGTCCCTTTTAGCGAGAAGCTCATTTTCTCTCCGAGGCTCCCAGACTATTTCATGTCAGCTGTGATTCGCTGTGACTCTCCTCAGTAAACATGTCTTATCATTAATAATTCTTTACAAGCACAATTTCATGGAGTCTTTTTGTATGCGTGCACGGGGGGAGGAGGGGGCGTGCATGCGCAAATGTTGGTCTCAGCCTCATCTCGATACAGTTTGGGAACCCAAGGTGCTTCTCTTCAGCATTTCACCTGCCTTGCCAAAAATGATTGATTACCCCTAGCAGACTGGGTGTCCGGCTATACCCAACAAATGACTTTGGCCCCTAACAACAGGCCTTGGCCAGATAGAAATCAATATTTCACCATTAAAATCTATCAAAGAAGAGTTAAGGCACCATCTGTCCCTGCCGCCTTTCCATGGTGTGTGAACATTAAATCCGACACTTGTAGTACATGAGTAATCAATATATAGTAGTTCACAGATCATTTGTGGTCCCCTTTTAGCAGTGATGGATGCTTGGAATAGTTGTGATTCATTTTGTCACACCATTAAACAAGATTCTGTCCAGTTCCTTCCTGATTTCATTTAGAGGATCATTCTTCACAGTTCATAAGAGAGAAACGGTTTTACCAATCTGCTTCTATTTCAATAAGTCACTTTATAGAGATTTTGTGTCCTGCAGACTGTAAAAATTCTGGAGAGATAGTACAAACATACCTCTAAAACTATTCACTGCATGACATATGCATAAAGTGTGAAAAACTGAATGTAAATATGTTTACCTCTTTATCTACAAATATTGGTTTTAACCCTCCCCTTGCTAGAGGGGTCTTTAGGCAGAAGTGCATGTAAATACAGCCTTGCCTAGTGCAGATACAGTCAAGTTTGGAAATGGGCTGTAATTAAAAACATGAATAAAACAACCGCAAACTCAGTGAGAGAGCTTTACTTCTGAAATGAAAATGGAGAGGCCTCAGTAAAATAAACACCTTTCTTAATTGCTGCTGCTGATATTCACCCAGCTTTTTCTGAATTGTTCAGTTTATACTGACAATAAATGTATAATTGCTAAGCATGTTTAAATGGTTACAAAGAAATGGCCTTCTTTTTTTTTAACTTTTCTTATAATTGCCATTATTATGCAGACTTCTTCCTTTTTGCAGGAGGGGGGGAGAATTACACATTAATGTTCCGTAGATTATTAATCTCGTAAAAGACTTCTTCTTTCAGTCCCCAAATCATTCAATCAGATCCTCAGACGACGGTGTAATTGGGCATCCTGACGGGGCTGCTCAGCTTTAAGCACTCAAGGAATTGGCCCTGTCTGGACTTCCCCTGGCTGCAGTAAGAGATCCAAATGATCATCCAAGCAGCAGACTTGGATGCAGAAATAAAATCAGGGGGAGCACTGAAGATCTGTCAGAAGACATCTTCCAAAACCTGCATTGTACAGCAATTTTCCTAATTAAAGGACATAAATAGCAGTGATTCATGCAAGCAGCAGTGCTAGCCTGTCCTCTGCGGAGCGCTTCATGCAGTAATTTTTAATCAGGTTGATCGTTCATAACCCATACATTTTTAAGGATCCTATTTGGCTGCTGGAGCGCGCTGACTCGCTAAACACAGCGGTGGAGGAGGAGGAAGGCAGAAGCCCATCCTCGGCTGGACGAGGTCCCACCAAAGCCTTCCTGGCAGTAGACCAGACCCCACAGACATTTGATTCAAGTATTCCTTGAGGGAGAGCCTACTTGCTAGAGTGCAAACCACCTCAAAGTGGGGTTCCCCCTTCTGCATGTAGCTGTGTCCCAGCAGCATCCAGTAGCTCGAGGCAGATGGGAAGAGGCAGGAGGAGAAGAGCAGAGCCCTGTCCTCTTTGCTCGGCTCCGTGGAGATCACCGGGAGCAGGAAACGCAGTAAGCTGATGACTTCATACTCATACAAGAAAAGGCACCGGGCCAGTATATTAATGATAAAACAGTACAGATTTGCGTTAGTAAGGTCGCTGGGGCAGAAGTCCATAGTGAAGAATTCCTGGGGTCAGGCCTGGCTTTGTCTCAGCTCCCGGGTGGCTGGGCTCAGGTACTTAAAACTGCTCCGAGCAGGAAAAAATGCCCCAGCTCCACATGCTGCTGGGCTGACGTCCCAGGAAAACTGCCTGCGGTTCCGCACACGGCGGTGGATGGGCGAGAGCAGGGGAGCCGTGCCCAGGAGCCCGGCTCTGAGACATTGGCTTAGGCTGTCCTGTACCTTTAATTTCTTCCTTTATATATCCATCAGTCATCATCTCCATAAAAAGAGCTGTGCTCCTGGGAGATAACAAATGTAAAGTATGATTGCTAAAAACGAGCTACTTAAAAAAATAGGGCCAGAACTTCAGCACAAATCAAATATCCACCTAGATTTCGGTGAAGACATGCCGATTTGCACACACGGTAGTCCCCGTCCCTTATGTTTAGGCTTACTGTATTTCAGAGAACAGAGATGGCAAAATAATTACTGACTATTTTCCAGAAAAAGCACATTGAATCATCGTATGACAGCAGTTCCTAACTTCAGCCATACGCCTGACATCCTGGCGCTGGGGCGTGCCGAAGGTACCCTGGTTCTCCTGCGACCACCGAGCAACTCTGCAGGTTCAATGCAGAAGCCAAAGAAAGAAAACAAAGAGAAAAAAGAGAAATCCAGCAAGAACCTTGAGTTATTACCTCTGAAAGCGTTGCGTGGGGAAAAGAAGATAAGATGAAAACATGCATCATCTCTACTCTTCAAATATTATGTAGAGCACCCCCTGTTTAGCTGAGCCTCTAAAACATGTAAACAGATCCATGTATTGATTTTTTTGCTAATAAACTGCATAGCTGTGATTCCCTTATTATAAATCTTTTCCTAAGCACAAAAGTGAGCAAAGGGAGGGGGAAGGGGTTGTAGGGTAACAAGACTAATCAGGACTTCACCATCAAAGCAAATACATCCAATTAACAGCTATTAAAGAAGAATTTTATGGCACCGTGCACAGTGAAGGCCATTATATCCAGTGGAATTAATCTTAATTATTTGTACCTGTGTACATACATGCAAAGGAAAGCAACTCGCATTAATCTACATTAAACTTAATACACAGTTGGTGTATTATCTTCTGAGTCAAAATCGACTGCTGGTTTCTGCATATGTATCTGTGATGCTATATTCAGTAATTATAGTACAGTATGGCTAAAGACACAATTTGCTCCACACGGAGCAACTCAGCAGTTAAAATCTTTCCCGTGATTTTTAAAAAGCCAAAAAATAGAAGAGTATAGGCAGTTATTATCTTCTCAGAAGTCTTTCTTCAAAAAAAAAAGACACAAAAAAAAAGCCCAGAAGAAGCCGTACAGATTTATTATCCAGCTTAAAGGGAAACCGAACAAATATAAATCTGCGGCTTTCTGAGGTTTAAATAACGGCAATTACTACCCCCAAAATATTGCATTTCATGCACTGTGGACAACGTTGTTAAAACCACCCACAATATTTTGGACTGCGGGGATTTTTTTCCAGGTTTTTACAGAAGTTGACAGTAAATTATGTTGGTTGTTTGTTCACTTGGTTTGCATTATTTGATAGGACTAGCTGTAGAGGTCTGTGCTGCGGTAACAATAATGAATGGTGTACTTTTTACTTTAAATCCCTGCCTAATGAATATAGACATAGGCAAACAGCTACTTAGGATTCCAAAATATAACTGACCACAAAGCAGAGCTCCAGCTGGCCTTCCCTCCCAGTGCATTGTTCAGGGCATTTTCCTTCTGAGTCCCGAGAAGCAAAAAGACAAATTGATGTCCATTGTGCCCAGCAAAAGCACTTCTGATGTGGTGGTGATCAACTACACAATTGCTTAATAGTCTTATAAGTGTTTACACCTAACTGTGGGTTTTATTCAGATCATGATATGCAAAATCCTGACCGTGCAGAAATCAGTAGGTCCCGGTTTCAAGCCGTGCCTCAGGTCAGGATCCCCAGAGCAGATGCTACCTACCTTAGCAAACATAGGTCAGCGCCTTGTCCTGTGTGAAAGCCCAAGTACTGGATTTTAGTTACATTTTAATATATGTTAATTAACCTTCACTAGCTATCAAGATTTTAAAATCCCGTGGAGACACTATACAAAATATTTCTCTTAGGGCTAATCACACCTAGCAGCCAGTTAAAGTCTTTTCCACACCAGCATTTGCAGGTGTGTCAAAATACGCATCAAAGTACCATTGTGCACTTCAGTTGTTATTAATGAGAATTTTGAGTTAACATTTGTAACTATGAATCTCTGGTAGTAAAACTGGTAGACTCATGAAGATTTAAAGAAAAAGGCTTGAAAATGTCTCATGCGGTCAGGCCATTTTCACTCCTTCAGCAACGTTTTGTGTGTTCTCGAATGTTTTAGGAGATGTTATATTTCACTCTATGCTTCTTAAATATTGATGCATGTTTATCAGCTATTAAACCATCATGGCTGAAGTGATTTCTCCTGCCCAGGCTGCTCCTGGGGCTTGCTGCAAGTAAACCTGCACAGGATCCACAGCGCTCCGAACTGCTGCGCAGCCTGGCATTTTAGCACGAAATCAAATTCGGATGTGAACCTTAGCTTTTGCACTGCCAGGGAATATCAAGAGGGGCAGTGTCACTGCATTTGCTTTAATGCAGATGCTTACCAAGATCTGAAGTGACTATCCTTTAACTCTGCTTCTATAACAAACCTGAGGCTTTTCCCCCAAGCCCGCATCACTTTCCTGTCTTTGCACATTAACCGTAAATGCAGAGATTGTGTTGCCTTTGGGTTTCTCCATCACGAAAGGGTGACAATATAAGCACAACAAACTAGAAAGTCTCCCAGCCCAGGGGCATCCAAGCAGCAAGGAAACTAAATGGAGAAGTTCCTGCGAAGGTGGGAAGTACAGAAGATTAATGGGGATGAAAGGAGGCAAACTTAGAAGAAAAAATGGAAGAGTCACCTGCCGAAGACCGACGTGCTCAGAATGACCTCAGTGACTCTTTTTGAGAGGATATTAGAAAATAAACCATCCCCTGCTGTAAAACAGTAAGATCAGAGCTCTGATGCTCTTCAGAGCAATTCTGCACCGGGATAAGTTGGCAAGTTAAGATAATGCAGGTGGTGGTGAACCTTTGAGAAAGCCAATGGGCTCCATGAAGGAATGAAGGCTGGAGGCAGATGAAGTATGCGTCAGGACGAATACCATCATTAGCTACATTTCTGAGGTCTGCAAAGTACAACAGAGATGTCTGTTCATGCAAAAAAGTTGTTAGCAAGCCTCAAACCACCAAATAAGCGGGTGGGGATGGAGAAAAGATTTGTATACAAAGCTGTGTCTTTGTGAGTAAAAAAAATAAACCACAAATGGATGTTTCTCAAAATATCTCAATCCTGAAAGATTAGCCTCAGCAGAAGTGTCACTGCAGAAACCATCTGCATGTTGAAGAGGTTGCCTAGCAAGGGTTTTTTTCCTCATTATTATTTTCTACTTAGATTGCTAAGAAAAGATCTCTCAGGAGAAATAACAGTAGGATCTTAAAAATAGTTCCAAATCTGCCATTAAAAATTCAACACAGATATTGTCTAAGCCATCTGCACTCATGTCATTTTGATGCCATCGCTTTAAACGTGCTGAGATTCTCTGCTGGGCTTGTTTTTAATTCTAAGCACCTGCTTAAGTATTTCACTGAATTAGGTGGCCGAAGAGCGGCGCGGTGCTCGGGGAGCAGCTACAGGGGTTTGAAGGTGCCGTGACACCACGGTGCAGCAACAGGCTGTGTCCTCCTCATGAAAAAAAGGACAAGGAATTGCACTGAAACTGGAAGAGGTGACCCATAGGAGTTACCACGAGGACAAGGAATTGCACTGAAACTAGAAGCAGCCACCCAGAGGGGTTACCATGAGAAACCTCAGCAATAAAAGTGGAAAGGGAGTGGGCTGAAACCGAACGTTTTCTCCTCCGCGCTATGACAGGTATGTTGTTATACTGTGACCGTCACTGTTGCATTTTGCCCTTTTCTGACATCAAATTAATAATTTCTGCCAATGAACTATTATTCCTTTCATCTTTTCCCCTCTGGAAACTGGCTGTTCCCCATACAAATTTGTTCTCTCCCCATCTGATCTTCCTCCTCTTGTTCTTTTTCACTGCCAATCTCATCAAAGGTCTCTACTGCTCCCTTCCCCTCCCCTGGAGCTGCTGCTTCTCACCTCGCAGGAGCTGAAGAACCCAAAGAGCTTGGTGAAGAGCACCCTCCTCTTGAAAACAGGAATGGCACCAGCTAGCACGTTTTGTAGGCTGTTGCATATTACATAGTTTGCATATTAGGCGTCTTTCTACTGTAATTTGTGTGCCTGGACGATGGCAGGCGGTCAGAGCCCTGATGGCAGAAACACCCTCTTGATCCTTTCCTGCAGTGCCGTGTCCAACTGGAGCGTACGCTTGGTGGATCCCCAGTCGTCGCACTCAACAGAGTAGGATGCAGCACTCTTCTGTGCTGCAGATGTTTATTTATATTTGTATTATTTACTGAAGCAAAGGTTATTTGGATACATTTAGTGAGGAGGAAGGAAGCAAGCAGAAACCTGTGTTAAATTATGAATGTCTACATTAGGAGGAAAGTGAGTAAAATATCGACGTTGGTTAAGAATTTTCATAATTCATCTTGTTGTGTAGAATATAAATGGAAGTGGGTGCAAAGTGCGAAGTCGGTGCAAAACTACTACTGACTCCTTAAGATAGCCAGCAGAAGCCATAATTTTAGGTGGATAGGAAACACTGCAAAGATTTATTATATCCTAAATTCTCCATCACTACAGCCTCTAAGCACTTCTCAAATAATATGACTCTTTGTTTCTCTTGACCTTCCCCCGGGGAGAGCAGAGAATGCACCATGAAATGGTCTCTTTTGCAAACCAGCTGTATGCGATGATGCACATCCTATTTGTTTCCGTGCGAGAGAAGGCAAGTCGAAGACGTCCGCGCCTTGTACCTGGAAGGGCAGGTAATTGCGCCTTTGATGACCATCCATCCCCAGAGGAGTTCGCTTCCCAGGCTCAGGCCGGCCCCGCGACCAACCGTCCCTGCAAAGAGAGAGCCAGGAGGCTGCTGGCAATTAATTCCAGCGCGCCCGAGGCGTGGGGTGGGCAGGCACTGCCTCCGTCTCAAGCCTTGAGCCAGTCTGTCGTATACCCTGCTCACAAGCCACCGAGCACTTTCAAGTCTCCGACCTGTTTAAGAACGTCAGCGAGCGCGTAAAATCTTTTTGTGGTCCCGCAGAATAATTAAACTTCCATCAGCGCTGCTCATCTTGCCAATATAACAATACCAGCTACTGCATGCCAGAACAATAAAATAGCTGTTTCCATGAGCAGCCAAATGTAATTTGAACTCTTCAGTTCTTTCCAGTTATTTACAAGTATTGTATTTCACAAACAGACCACCTCTTTTGTAACGTTCTTTAGGAAAGCTGTGTATTATATTGGCATAATAGTCTTCTTCAGGGAGAGCATTTTGTTTTAATAAAATGTGTGCCACCATATTTAATCAATCAGATTGATTGACACCAGCACTAGCTGCGTCTCCCAGCAGATGCTGCTGCTACCTCATTCTTATTCCAGTTTCATTTCTCAATCAAATCCATGTGTAAAAAACATAATGTGCTGCCAACATAATGTAATAAAACTTCAACTGAAATACACACCACCACAACTGAAACTGATAAGTCAAAGTATGGGGAAAGTTAACTTTAGCAAAATCATTTTTGACACGAAAATATTAAAGTTTTACAGTTCAGATATGCCTCGACTAACCCTAACACGAACGCAAATGTTGCACGAGTGTGAAAAACATCCAAGAGAAAGAAACCTTTCTAAAAGTCATTGAGCTTTTAGCTCACTCCCAGCGTTTTGTAATCTTCGGAGTTTGTTAGTGTCATCTTTGGAGTTAGTCAGATTTAAGCACGGGCTGCCCAAGTGAGATGAATTATAACTTTTACCCGAACAGCTCAGGTGCCTGTGTTGAGGTGAACACCAGTCAGCGGTGATGCACGGCTGTGTCAGAGGCTGAACCAGCAGGTCTGGAAGTGAATGATTCGTACCCTGATGGGCACCCTGACGGTTAGGTGTGCTTCACGCACAGGGTGAAACTACTCTCAACTTTAATAAAGTTCATCCTAAATAATCTGTGCGCCTCACGTTCCCCACATGGTACGTACGGCTCACAGAGCAGTCTCCTGGGGAATCTGCCTTCGCTGTACTTAGAGGAGCTGGTTTCAGACCACTGAAGTCGAGACCCGGCTTGATACAGACAGGTCCCTCAAACTCCTGCGGAGGTCACACCCCAAACCCCCACGGTACCCTTCAGCCTGCTGGCAGTCCCCCAAAGCCAGGTGGGGATTAAAGCGTAGCATCTGATTGCTTCAGAGATTATATACTACGTGTATAACGTTTTAATGTGTAATTACTGAAGGAAGTATGAAAAGAGCTCCAGACCAATTTTTTTAAGGCCCCACAACAAATGACCTCCCCTTCATTTATTGCATCCTTCTCTCAGTGGTGATATGATAGGAAACACATGCCTTGAGTTCACGTGCCACTTCTGTTAAAAAGAACAGAGGTTTTAATCTGAGAAAATGCCTGGTGCTTCAGAATGCCTTTTTTCCCCTGTCACTCATTTTCAAATAAAAAGGTTTCATTAAATGCAGTCCTGCTGGACAGTGCTTTTTGGACAGCCTATGCAGCAACTGTGGTTACACAAAGAGGGAGAGATGGGGAAATTTTAGGCTGCAAGGAAATTGCCACAGCTGAAAGTTTTTCAACTGTTTCTTTAGGCAAAATGCACGAATGGTAAATATATAAATACAAATAACACTTGAAGAAATTGAAAATCTCAAATATTATCAACCTCTCCATTTTTATCTCCCCAGAACACAATGAGTCCCGTTGGCAGGTGGGCTGGGGGATGCCTCACCAGCAGCACGTGGGCCGTGCTGAGCTGTGCCAGCCAGTTGAGATCGCTCCTTTATTCCCATTGGATCCAGCGCATTAGGCTGCTGAATCAGCCCGTTTTGCTCAGAAAAAATGTGTTTCCCAAGAAGGTTCCTTTAATACAGCCAAATGTCCAGGGGTGCTCCAGCCTCACGGGCGATCACACATGGGCTCCATAAAACAGGGGTGAGGACGATGGTAGGTGTTGTTCAAGCTGACCTCAAACCCAGAGCTGAGACTGGTGGGGTTTGACCGCTTGAGGCTTGAGATGGGTTGACGTTTTCCCTTGCCTGTCCCAAACTGGTGCCCACCACCAGGGCTACAGTGCCAAAACACCTCTGGGCGACAGCGGTGGTGAAGCCCAGCAGTGCCGGAGCTGCCGTCCCACCACCGCTCTCCTCCTCCTCCTGTGCCTTCCCAGAAAGGGGCTGGGGCTCCCTGCCCACCAAACACAGCAAATCCACATGGGCAGCCTGAAATCGATTCCAAAAAAGAGCCAGGGACATGATTCAGTGTTTGGAAAAACCTGTTCTGTAGCGTGAACTTCCGTCCATGTCATTTAGTAAAATGAAAATTCAGCAATAGTTTAGTTATTGTCTACACATAATATGGGGGAGAAAATTTCTGACAATAGAGGGCTGTTGAAGCTAACAGGCTGAGGTACAGAAGTATCTGGTAGTTGCAAGCTGAAGCTAAACGCATTTCAACTAGAAATAAGCTGAAATTTATTAGTGATGAAAAAGACTAACCCGCAGGACTGCCTTGCTTTAGAAATGAGTTGGATTCCATAGCCCTCGACAGCAGATTAAATCAGGGTGGAAAGGAATGGGTAGTTCCAATTGGACTGCAAAGATAATTTTCATTTAAATTAAATGAAAACTTTTTTTAAAGAAATAAACTTGTTTAAAATTGCATTTGTTACTACGACAAGCTATAGTAAAACCTAGGCTTACTGTTATCTTGGAATAATTCAGATACATAAAATTACACACTGCATCATGAGATAAAAGTGGTTTAAATTCCATAATGCTTGGTTTTTAACACGTAGTCCAAGGAAGCAACTTGAACTTCTGAAAAGAGCTCAGGCTGTAGAGACTTGTCACAAAACCATGCAATGCATTGCCTTTAAACTTTTTTGAAAGTTTAAAAGTCCTCAAAAGTTCATTCTTTGCTCTCAGCCCATTTCAGGACCCCTAGGACATCTCACCCCGACACCGAGACCCCGCTGGAGGGTGTCCCTCAAAAAACACATGCCCTCTCCTTTTGCCCAACGAGCATCCTGAGTTCGACCAATTTTGCCCATGGACAGTTCACGACTTGCTGCCTCCGAGAGCGCACGCCCTGGCTCTGCAGCATTAAAGTGCTCAGCTCTGAAGACCTCGTCCCTATTCATCAGATCCAGGTAGACATTTCTGCCAGGAAAAACAAAGAAAACTGCCCATTTTGTGAACAAGACACCCTGAAGCCGGTGATGTATCGCATATTTGAGGAAAGGTAGAGCTAAACGGAGCCAGAGCAGAGCTTTCTTGGAGATGGTACAGTGAAAACACTCCCATGTGGAAAAAAGGAGAAACCTTTCTAAGAAGTTTTCCTCGGCGCTGCTGCTGAAAGGAGCGTTGTGCCGCCGCGTCACAAAGCGCAGTGGCTGGAGCAGGGTTTTTCACAGCATTTCGCGTGTGCCTCGAGCAGAACCTGGCTCTCAGGAGACAGAACTGATGGCCAGGTCCCAGGGAAAAACGGCTCTATTAAAACATGGATGAGAAAGAAAACATAGCAACATGACTCTTGAGCCTAAAATATTTAGATTAAATTTCATCCAAATCTGTGTTAAGCCTTTTTCTGTGCTAGCAATGTCCTTCCAGGTAGTCGCATTCCAGATAATACCAACGGAACATAGTTACATCCAGACTCAGTACTGCCATTTTCTGATTAGCAAGACAGCCACGTAGCATCTGGGCATGTTGTCTTCTCCTAAGGGTGGTAATCTGCACCGGAGATCATAAAGCCTGTCCTCACTGTCACTGAATTACCTCTCCCAGAAGCTCTCCGAACAAGGCACAGTTTACCAAGGCGTACGTGGAGGAATTAAAGCCCAGAGGATGAAGCTCAGCAGCTGAAACGTAAGTCTCTAGTGCCGGGTGGGATGCTCTGGGGGACCTGAGACATCGGTACGGGGTTGGCAGATCGGAGAGCCGACCTACATGAGACCCCACCTTCTGTAGCGGAGGCCAGGGCTGGCAGCTGAGCGAGTCCAAAGGAGCATGAGGCACGTGTGTTACGGCAACTGAATCCCCCTTAAAAGTGATGAAGACTTGCCCGAGCTCTCCTCCGGTATAAGAACTATTTACACAGCATGAGCTGCTCTGCAGCAGCCTTGCAGAGCAGAAGCCGGACATGGACCCCGCTCATGGTCTTCATCTGCCCCAAAGTATCTTTGGTACTGATGGACCCTCAAAAGAGGGAATGAGAATCAGCATCCTTTGCAGGAGGGATGGACGTCGCTTGTCTGACTCTGACACCCTGCGGTCTCTGCCACCTCCTCCTAAGGATGCTTGTTTGACTAATACCTTTTCCCTGAATGTCTCTGTGACCTTTTCTGGTTTTTGTTTAACATATAGTTCAAGCTTGTCAAAGACGTAATCACTGAAGTGTATTTTTGTGTGTACCTTTGTCTCTGAACAACCAAGCTCCTGCATTTCACCTTTTCAGTGCCGCTACTTGTTGTTTCCTGGTCTTTTTATATGCTTTTTTTTTTTTAATTATGCTTCCCCCCCCCCCCCCGATCCAATTTCTTTTTTTCCCTAAGGCCAACG
>NW_009223102.1:0-284 GCF_000690835.1 Fulmarus glacialis | reverse complement strand
GTGGCCCTTTGTCTCTGAACAACCAAGCTCCTGCATTTCACCTTTTCAGTGCCGCTACTTGTTGTTTCCTGGTCTTTTTATATGCTTTTTTTTTTTTAATTATGCTTCCCCCCCCGCCCCCGATACAATTTCTTAGTATACATAAGGCCATAGCACTTCCACGAGCATTTAAGCCCCGAAGCGGAGCGTGCCACCCCCGCACCGATGGTGCTGTGCTCGGCGGAAGCGAGGGGATGCTGCGCAGAGGGAGAGCAGATCTGTGCTCCGCAGGCCCGCCGTCAAGG
>NW_009223101.1:57746-58059 GCF_000690835.1 Fulmarus glacialis | reverse complement strand
GCAGGACCGGGTGCTTAGACCCGGTCTGTGGTCTCAGGGGCAACTAGCGCACGCAGGTTTGTGCCCGCTTGCCCTGGTCTCCAGGGCTCCACTGCTGCTGAGACGGGTGGGGACAGAAAACTGAGGGAGGTAGAGCTTTGTTTGCAACTGATGGTCTTATTTTGTAAGGAAAAAACCAAAACCAACAACAACGAATAAAGAAACAACAAGCTAAAATTAGGAGAAAATCCTAGACAAGCCTCTGAAAGATGATAATGGAAAATGAACTAGTGGAGGGAGTTAACTGCTTTGTTGCAAGTGTTTACTGAAGAAT
>NW_009223101.1:44546-57560 GCF_000690835.1 Fulmarus glacialis | reverse complement strand
ACTGAGACATAACCTGAAGTGTCTATTACTGGGTACCGATGGGCACTCTAAAAGTGTACAAGAAAGAGCAACCTCTGTAAGAAAAAAAGTCTTTTTCAATCCATCCTGAGCTAAAACAGACCTCAGAATGCCCTCCAATAACTGCGTAACAGACATACATAGTTGTAGTGCTTAGAGGTGCTTGCAGGGGCCTGTGAGTGCAAACACCGTGACTAAAAGTACTACTGACATTTGTTTCTGTCAATTCTTGCAAGCAGAGAGTTTTCGTCCAGAGCTGGGAACCGTCAGAGTCCAGTGGTTTCCTCTTCCTTCCTCATCCCGAAGCTGGCCACGCCCTCGGGCCCCTTTCCTGTAGGCATTGTGGGTCATTTACCAAAACAATCAAATAGTCCATAGGAAAAAGAGAAAAAAAGTCCCACCCAATGGGTAGGGCCTGGTTTGTCATGAAGACCTGAAATCAAAGACAAATCTAAAAGCAAACACCCCAGTGAGTGAGAACTGAAAGTTTATGAGCACCAAGACAGTCAGGCAGCACACAAGGAGGACTGAGCCACTCTTTAGAGGCCAAGAGAAACACCCAGAGCCCAGGGTGGTCTCTTCAGGAGGAGGAGGAGGAGGACCTGGAGGCCTGGTGTTCCTCAGAGGAGACGAGTCCATAGACACTGTGCACCATCCCCGCGACCACTGCCCGGTGCTCCCCAGTCCAGGCGCTGGTCAAACACCCCCAACAGCCCCACAGCCAGGGAAGGTACATAGTGCACAGGTAGGGGCTTCGAGGGATTCTGGTATCCTTTTCCAGAAAGGTAACCTTTGGTTTTGTTAGTTCTCCCTCATTTTCAGATTTCCACCTGGCCATCACAGAGTGACTGAGACCTCCCCTCTCCCCGTTCCCCAAGCGTGGGAGATGGGAGCCGGGCCAGCTGGGCTCCTCCGGACCAGATCTGCCTCCTGCAGCTTTTTTACGCCTTGTGAGAGGAGCTCAAGCCTCACCGGGGCAGGGGGTGAGGCAAGTTCAGCAGCAAGATCTGTGCAGCACGGGTGACAGTGCTGGTCCTAAGCATGAGAACGGCTTTGGTTTTCTTACGTAGAGTTTTCTGAGGAGCAGAAACACATGCCTAAGCAGCAAGTTACTAAACAGCGCACCAGAAACATACGAACAGTAAATGAGGAAAGGTGGTTTTACACTAACACCATCTGCTGTTACCTGACTACTGTTCCTTCTGAGTCAGCCTTTAAGTTTTATTACCCAGAGATAGGCATACAAGTTGCTTAATATTCACATCCAACAACAGCTCCACTCGTTGGCGTACTAAGTACCAGGGATTCCAGTTTTTTGTCCAGAGCAAACGATTAGAGGAACACCAATTGATGTAGAGCAAATCCAATTGACCCATTAACACTGACAAATTATATCGGTGTGTGTAATGCAGGGTGTGCTGATCGTTTAAGAGGGGGACACATGAATTTATGGGCCAAAAACAACAAGCAGCAAAACTCAAGCATACTAATCATATTAATTAACATTGACCTGCTTATCAGTTGTCTTAGCCCCCTAACCTGATTATCCTGGCTGCTGTTTCAAAATTCCCCAAATAAGGGATTGTCCTGCTGAGTATTTGACAAGGTTTAAGAACTACCACAAATATATATAATTAGCAGTAGAAAGGAATTCAAGTATTTGGGACTAACTTCTTAAAGTCACACCTGCCGTTTTACGGATGCACAGCAAACATCTACTTACATGGTGCCTAAAGATTAATATACAAAGGAAAAATACTGCAAAGGAAGTGTACCGCAAGGATTAACAAAACAGCAGTTGGCTGTTCTTGCACCTCCACAAAAATCCACCAACTTCTGTTAGCTTTGTTTTATATAAATTAATTACATCCATGATACTGTTTGCTTGTGGAACTGTAGAATAGTTTACAAGCAGAATAAATGTACATATGAAATACAGCATTATGCAAAATTTTGCAAGACTTCAGATTGCTCAGCTGTACCTACGATGTCCTATTTAGAACAAGCCCCCCGGCGGGTGGTGGAGGCTGTGTTCGTTCCTTAGCTCCTCACTGCCCAGGGGTGCGGCAGCTGTCCCGCCCCGGGCCCCACGGCCCCTCACCTGCGCGCGCTCACAACAAACATGGAGGTGCTTCTGCATGGGGAGGGACTCCGATCCGCAGGATCGCGTCCGCTGTCACACCCTGAAAGCGTGGCGGCACTTCCCGGAGGTGCAGGACGCTCCGCAGCAGGGAGGGGAGAAGACCCATGGCAAGGCAGCACGCCAGAGCGGGCGTTCCCGCAGGGCGGCCTAGGGCTTCGCAACAGCTCTCTCACTCTGCTGATTGCAATTAATGGAGGTGCAGCAGCAGCACACACCTTTAGTACACCGTTGGACAGACCCAGACCTTATGGGCTTACTGCCACAGCTTTGCATTCCCACAGCTTGCTCTGTCCAACAGAGTAATTTTGATCCACTAAAAAAGAAAAAAAATTAAAAAAAAAAAAAGCCTGTCCATGTTTTCCTTTGGAAAGGCATGAATGAGAACAATCTGCAAGTTCATGCTGTATTTAGTAGTTCTGAAAATAATAAAAGCAATGAAAAAATATAATCTATACTAGCATGAATTACAAGTTTTCAGGCAAAGTACTCTTTCATGGCAAGGCGAAGTTAGTTACTGACACAAAGTATGTCCCAAAATTTTATCTACTAAGACATCCAAAATGCAGTCGTCACAGCTTGAACTATAATGCCTCTTCCCTCCCTCCCCCAAAAGATATCACTTATTTGAGGAATACTTAGCTGCCTTTTAAAAATGCTTTATAAATACCATTTTTTATATGAAGAACGCCATTCAGGTAAATTGAAGAATTTTCATTTATAAATTAAAGTGAAATCCACTTTTTCAGCTTAAAAGTGTTCACTGTATGAAAATCAATTTGTGAATCATTTCAGTATGTCCAAAACAACTATTTTCTTAAAAGAGTCTCCTTGCAGAGAAACCTTACCACAGGTTGTGGCAGCAACCTATTTTCCAATAGGTTCGCATGACTATAGTATCCAAACATACACATACGTCTTAGCTGCCGTTGTCACTGGACAAGGGATACTGAAAAGTTTCACCATTATGGAAAAAAGTCCTTGGGAGCAATCAACTGCTTCTTGCTATACTAAACAGTATATTACTATAACAGTAACTTGTGGTGATATTTAATGACAAAAAATACCTTTATATTAAGAAAGCCATGGACAAAGGGGGAAAAAAGTCTCCTTAAAAGATCCTTAAAAGATATAAAAAAATTAAAAGCCCTCTGTGCTTCTCAGTTCAGCAAATCTGCTCAATGATAAGATACTCGAATAGCTGCAAATGAAAACCATGAAAGCAATTGTCCAACTAGGAAAGGACCTATCGGTGCTCCTGATGATGCTAGGAATTCCTGCCGGAAAATGACTACACTGCGATGGAGGCCAGATTCCAGTTGTGAAGCCTGCTCGTGCCCGCCCCACACAGACCATGCAAGACCTTCCAGCACTGCGAGTTCAAGATAGTCGCTGAAGCTTTCCAATGACCAATTCACCTAACATGTCAATCTGTGTGTGGACACTCAGACCTCAGGACAAGCAAATGCCACTGGCACTGAAATCCAGTTAATCCAAACTTGCAGAATTTTCTATTCAATTTTGGCAGACCTGTTATTAAAAAGGCAAACTGAAGAGTTCAGAAAAAAGGTCAAATCATACGAAGCTTGAAAAGAGAAGGGGAATAAAATCCACTAAGCTGGGTATCTGTAGTTTGCCCTAGACAGGAAGCCAGAGAAATGCAAGTGTCAATGAAGCGAAGAGTACAGACACAGAAAAAGCTCAGAATGGTATTTACAGATTCACACAGAGAGACATGATCCACAGTTTATAAGGACACTATAAAAAGGGAGTTAAAGGAGAACGGCCGTAAGCTTCCTCCGAGGAGCTTACTACTAATCTACTACTACTGAACAATCTTTCACGTGGTGTTAAGAATAGCGAAGAGGTGTGCTGAATTAGGGCTCCCTGCGAGAAGCAGAACCACAAGGGAGGCAGCTGGTGGTGACTGGGCAAGTTACTGCTCCCCCCTGCACGCCAACTGCCGAGGAAAGGTTCAGACCCTGCTCTCTATGCACTTCTCTTGGGATGCAAGTAAACTTTTGAAAAACAGCAGGTCTGTATACAATTGTGCAAATTATACAAAGATAAACATAGGTTAAGAGATTAGGAAAATTTCCTTTCCTCTGCCTCCCTGAATGACTGCTGCCATACAAGAAGGATATTGCTTTTGATTCACAAATTTGCCACTTTACAGCTTTTTCACTGCATGTTATCTAATGACCAAATGACTAACTTACAAGAAAGGAAAGTCACTCCCAAACCAAACAGATGGGAAAGGCCACTTGATGACAAGTCCATACAATTTTTCACTTCTGGAAAACTAACAAAACTGGAGCAAGCAATTTACCTTCTGTGTTGGATAGAGTTAGCTAAGGAACAGAAACCAATGCTGAGAATTAGCCATGAAATTAGCACTAAGGTGTCAGTTTTCCCTAGATTCAGAATAGGAACTAGTCTAGTAGTTGGTGATAACATTTTATTAGCGGCTACCTTTATCTCCTATTTCAGCAGTTATGAACAGCTAAGGATTTAGACTATTAAAAAATGTAAACATTACAGAATTTTCTTTTAACTAGTTTCTCTACGACATCTTAAAAGTGAACTAACAGAAGGGCTTAAGTCAAAGGGAGATGAGGTGTATGATTTTAATAAACATTTTTCTTATTAAAATCTTGATATAGTTTAAATATACCATACAGAGGAAAAAGCTATTTATAAAGCTACATACACATTTCAAGTCAATGACGACAGCATAAATCATTCTAGATTCCCTCTCCACTTATCAGAATGCCTTGTGTGTGTATATATGGTGAGCTACTGTGTTATCTGCATAATTTTTGTCTAGCTATACATTACAGGACTTAAAAAAATGTTTAAGCTATATACAGAAATATATATACATATAACATATATTTATATGTTATACATACACATACACTTATATACATATACACACAATACATATATATATATATATATACACACAGTACTTTACATTTATATATGGCCTTTCATCCAAGGGCCTTGGATACTTTTTAATACATCAAGTCTCACAAAGCTTTGTGAGGGAGGGAGCTTTATTTTACAGACTGTAGATTTGATGCCTATTCTAAACAGTTTCTTTTGTTGCTTTCTACTAACTTTACACATTTCAGTTAGAGGCATTTTTGGTAATGGAAATAATTACACCAGTTAGAAATCCAGGCATAGGGTATATGTTGCTTTGTACCTTTGTAACTATCCTCCTTAGTATATGAGAACAACCATACCAGTATAATTTTTCTCTATGCTAATACACCTATATCTAGACTTGTGTAGCTGTACTGCTTTTTATTTTTAATTGATACTAGCATAGTAAAATCTGATACAGTTTTGAACTTAAGATACACTGGAGGTCACAACAGGAAATCCAGAACAGACTCCAATCCTCATACATTGAAACTATCCTTTTCTAGGACGATTGATTTAGGAAGTATTAGCATATGCAGAAATAATTCTACATCTGTTTACTTGATTTATCTGCAGTTAAACTACACAAGCCTGAAACAGTCAGTCTTATTTAGAAAACAGGATTTTCAGCATCAATTTGGCAACTGGTGATCAGAATTTCTGATCTCAACTGTCCTCCATACCTCTAGCAACTAAATAAATGATGAAAACAGAGGCTTTTTTGAAAATCACAGCTGTAGGTAACTTCTGGTCATCCTCAACTAGCTGACAGAAAGGAAAACCCAGTGGAGCTCTGGCAAAGGTGAATTGCACTCGAATTTTGACGGAACATTAGTTTAGCTCTTCCCAACAAAAGGAAGAAAATAAAAATCACTAACATGGACTCATGGGGTTGGAGAAGCAAGAAAGAAGGAGAACATCACCACCACAAAAGCTCTTAACCTTCAATGCTTCAGTCTGCTAGACTTTCAGAAATTTGTTTTGACACAGAAAAAGTAGCTCCTTCCTTTATTAATCACTTCCTAACTCTCAAAAATCTCTCAAGCATTAGGGAAAACAAGTCCTAGGTTATATGGTCAAAGACTGCCCTCCCCAAAAGCAACCAACCACTTCAAAAGTGAACATACAGCAGAACCCACTACAATGAAGTTTGAGAATTTTATTCTAACCTAATTATCTTGACATTTTTCAGAACAAGCCACTTTCCCTTCAAACCAATTCTGTGAAAAGAAGGGTGTTGCCTGGCCTGTTTCATTCAGGATTCTCTGCTAACTGTAAAATGTGGGCTGAATGTCTTCTGGAGGTCAATTTTTTAGTTACAAAATTCAGATTTTTAATGAACAACTACGTTTGGTGTATGCTGTTAGCTAAAGTATAAATGGCTAAATAAATAAAAACTATTGTTTCTTCAGTATGACTTGGTATTTTGTCTGTAATTTCTTTATTAAAAAACTGTAACAAGATACTTAAAAAAAGGCTAGATACAAAAGAAGTTAAGCTGCTCACGAACATTAAAGTTTTCCAAAATGTATCTTCAATAATCATGATCTTATAAACATTTTACAGTTACCAGAAAGTGCCCAGGCTGAGTTTACATAGTTAGATAACGTAGTACAAGTGTCAGGTTAGAACTGGTAGTGGAACAATCTCCTGACTGTCTGTTCACTGAAACAGGGATACAAAAATGTTGATTGTGAACTATGAAATACTGTGCATTGGCCTCATCATATGTACAAAAAAAAAAAACCAAAACAAACCAACAAACACTAAAGGTACAGATTACATGCAAAATATTACTGATGGTATCTGATGCGCCAGAGTTCAATGCAATCAGAACAAAAATTGCAATGAAAGTGGTTTCTTAAGTGAACGATCCCAACTCCAGGATCTGAGCTGTCAGGAACTTTTTACAAGTTCAATGTACATGATACACAACTGCAGCCAACCACAAATTAAACACCGTAAAAAAAGTTAAAATAAAACACAGAACATACTTAATTTTTTATTTCGAAATTCCCTACTCCCTCTATACAAGAACCTTTGCTGAAACACTTTCCACAAAGGCAGCAGTGAATTTTCAGAACATTTTACATATTTTCCCTCAGCAAAAAGATAAATCACAGTGTAAATTATATTGTTCTGCTGTCATCTTTGGC
Source organism: Fulmarus glacialis (assembly GCF_000690835.1). Taxonomy (NCBI): domain Eukaryota; kingdom Metazoa; phylum Chordata; class Aves; order Procellariiformes; family Procellariidae; genus Fulmarus; species Fulmarus glacialis. Next base: position 50,315 of record NW_009223101.1, on the reverse strand, counting down.
TGGGGTTAGGCAAAGGAGTTATTGACTAGCAAACTGTTGCAATCAGATATTGCCAGTGCTCCTTAGGCCTTTACGTTACAAATTTAGTACAGGAATGTTTGCATTTAAATCTTTAAAGTACCACCAGGGGTATGACAGCATTAACTTTCATAAACTTTTATAGACAAATGGAAAAATCTACAAAACTTAGCTAGTAATATTACACAGCAATACACACTTTTTATACTCTACACAAAACCAAAATTCTTGGTCTTAATGGCGAGTAACAATTTCTGTTTCAAAATCTGCTTAGAGGAATAAAGTGGGACATAAAGGCGAGAAATGCAAGTGTTTGCTGTAGGAAGATGTTGATCATCGGGTGGTCTTATTGTGATCGATGGCATAGGCTGGAATCCCTCCTCACTGGCAGGCAATGACGGACTTGAGGTCCAAAAGTAAACCTGAAAAAAAAAGACGGCATTTAAAATTTTACTGTAGGTTAAAATTCATATTGCCTACATGTTGTGTAGGGATAGGTTAAAGAAGAACTGCACAGTCATAGCAAGTTTGATCATACTACGTGCTGTTCAATATGCCAAAACTCAGTGGTCATGCGACATGCTTTTGTAGTAGCTTCCTTCACTTCCTTCAATTCCTTTCCTCAACTGCTCATTATATCATATACTTCTGTTAAAACTGATAAAAGCAGCACTCAAAATGATCCAGCAGCAACAAATCCTCAGTAAGTGAAATGTCCCCAAATCCATCTGGGAAGATGGTGACTGCCATCAATACAAAATGCATCAGAAACCTCTCACAAACCAGTTAGTGACTACAGAATATAGTACTTGTACAGACAAAAGGCAGCAACAGAGACTATTTGGTTTATTGTCTCAACTGTGAAATACTGACTTGCAGAGCAGAGTCCTACCAAACTGTAACCATAGACATTCGTTAACAAATGTGCTCTAGATTTTCCAGTTTTCAGATTAGTCCTTGTTTCCTTTTAGCAAACTGTAAAGGAAAGATAGTACCTTAAGTAGTAGGGAGTTAAAAGCAAATAGTTTTAAGAGGCGTACAATGAATACTATTTACAGGCAAGTTCTCCAAAATGAAACCCCCTGAACAGTATCTTGTTCTTCCATGCTTCTCATCAGCTATTCCTAAAGGGCTTTGAGAAGGAAATAGTATCATTACTGACATCTTACAGAGAGGACAAGGTGTTGCCGTCAGGTTACACAGAAGTCAGGAGAGTAGATGATCCAGGAAGAGAACTCAACCTCAAAACCCTACTAGCCCACAACACAGTTGACTAACCACAGTTACTCAGCTTAAGAACGACTGTGCAGAGACACTAACTGTGCTTCTGTAAGAGACCTGTGAATATGGATAAGGACACACCATGCTTACTTTCAGTTGCAAGAAGGTCTAGGATTCACGCCTAATCTTTCCAGAATTGAAAGTCTAATCAAACCCTACTACCCTGCTCTGCTACCTTAACTCCTCACATACAAAGTCTCTGCAGGTAGACACAGTTAAAAACAGTAATGATGCCAAAGTTATTCCAGTTCTTCTGCACGTTTCCACTGGGAACGGACAACTTACTAGATCTTGTCTTTCTGTCATACTCATCTTCTCAACTATGGACCAAAACCAACGCTTGAATTGCAAAAGCTTCTCAGCATTTTCTCCTGTGTGAAATAAAAGAGATACATAATTCAGCTGGTACACTGGACAATAAATATTAAATCTGTTTTACATGTACTGCAAATTGGATCTCAGCTACAATCTCATTCATAAAGTCCTGATATTGGAGACACTAGTAATTTCAAAAGTAATTACACACACTTTTGCATGTAAAGGCTAACTCTGACATACCTCAGTACAACTTCCACCCCCACCCTCCCAAAAAGCCTAACAGCTACATATAGTTTAAAAATTATGCAAGAAATATTAGACTGCATCCGTCACATTTATAGTTCCAAAGTTAGGTCAGAACTTTCAGAAGGAAGGATATGCTACCAATAATACAATCCTTGTATTTAACATCAAGTGACAGCAAAGTTGGAAGACGTGCTTTTTCCCCCCTCTAATTGAAGGTAAATATTTTCAAAGGTATATAAAAAACACAGTAATAATTTTATTAGGACTTTCAGTAACTTATTAACTGATGTCAAATTTGACGAGGTAGTTTAAGTTTAATACTGTTAACTCTACTCCACACAGAACAGTGTTAAGTTATCCCTGCAACTCTGTTTCTGAATGAGTAAGTTATTTCATACCTGACTCATCATTGAAAGAGGTAAAGCTGATTAGCATTTGCACATTTACTTCACCACAGCCATTTACCAGAAGTCTGAAATCTTCTGCTGTCAAGTCTTCTAATGAATTCTTTGGAAGTACATCCAGGAGACCCTTCCTCATTGCCTTAAGTGAAAACCACAAGATTCACATTATAGCCATATCGCTTTCAGATTGACTTTAAATGCATTACTGAAAAGTTCCACGTGAAATCCCCTATTAACTCAAAATTCATTATTCTCCTAGCTGTTCTTCTCTTTCGAAGCTTTACCATCTGAGATGCAAATTTTCAGAAAGAACTGCACCAATCTGCTAAACCCTACCTACTATTGCAAAAGAAAGCAGTAATGGTTTGAACTAATATTTCACCAGGAGCAGAAGCAAATGCACTCTCTAATGCTGAAAAGTTCAGGTATTTTGCTGAGCTATGCTGAATCTGATGAGAATTACGAAAAATGCATCTTGCACGTTACTTTCACTTTGCTTCCTCAGACACTCATATGCCAACTCTGCTTTAAAAATGTTATACACACACACACACATATATTTTATATAAATAAGTAATATGCTGAAAGGATTGGAAATTCCATTTTCAAAATGGAAGAATATGAATAAATTTGTTTTAGTAAATTCCAAAATGAATACAAATGATATGGTTTTAAACTCTTAAAATAAACAAGAGCCAAACTATTAATATAGGCAGACATGGAGATCAAGTAGCTTAATTCCAGGAACATGTTCTTTCTGTGAGAATTTTTGACCTAAACTGCACAGAGGTAATCTAGCAGTCTGCTAGCGTACCTCAGAAGTGCAGCAGGAAACCACAGTCAGCAGAAATGATCAAGTTTAGATGTAGTATCGTATTATAGAGGGTAAGCGGTTCTAAGTACTGAACCTTCATTAACTGTTCACAAAAATATATTATTCCATAACCTTTATTTAAGAAGGGCTTCAAAAACCAGATTATTTTTAATATAGTTTTATAGTTAATTGTTAGGTTTCTTGCCAAGTTAGTAAACCAAGAACAAAGTTGCATGTTTCATAACTATTTTTTCCTTTTAAAACAAGGACACAAGTCAGAAGTTCATGGTGATTTATGTAAATATTTTGAAATTTCTTTTTAATCCTTGTTTATAAGGCTAAACAAATCAAAGGTGACAGATTATTAGAACAAGGTAGCTGCTGAATACAAAGCAAAAATTCCAAGAGGATACGTGCTTTTTGAGCTCAAGAAATGAACATATATGCTTAACCAATGAGATCAAGTTTAAAAGAAATTATCTTTCATTCTACAAAAAAAGAGAAATTGCTCAAAGTACTCAGTCTTCAAAGTACTGCATAAACAGCTATACAATTACAAAAAAATTAGAAAATTAAATATTTTTAATCAAGCTGTCAAGACTTCAAAAGAAACCTGATTAGCAATACCATAATGAGGAAAAGAATTAACTGACTGAAATCTTACAAGTTTTTTTTTTCTTTTTTTGAAAAACACTCCACCAAGACTTACATGTAGAGGCTGTTCTGCTACTACCAACATTCGGTGTTCTGCGTATTTCCGGACATACTCATATACATTCTGAGGAGTGACTGGTATATTTACACCATTGGAAATAAGTTCAACCTATGGCAAAGTTACAAGGACCATATAAAAAGGAAAAAAAAAAAAAAAAAAGAAGGAAAAAAGGAAATGAGGTTATTACAACAGCCACAGTATACTGCACAGTGATTTATTGCTTAATATCCCTCTAAAAACAAGCAAAATCTACTACTACAGGTTAGCTTTAAAGATTCCCTAGGATTGACTATGCTATCCAGGCTTTATGGTAGGCTCTACATGACCTTTAAGGAAAAAAAAAAAAAAAACCAACTCGCTTCAATGTCTAAGGAGAACATTGTATTTGAATCTAGGAAGGGTAAAACATTATCCTGCCATCTGAGAAGAGCATGAATTATGTGTACACTACAACATGCATAAGCTGTCGAATTCTGAAACTCCAGAGACACAGGTTTAGCTGTGCTTACCTGCCCTCCACCCTCCTCCTTACACAGGTCTATCGCAAAGGCTAAGTCCATTGCTGCAAACACTGCATCAGCATCTGTACTCTGGGAAGCAAGGATAAGTTGCCGAAGGCTTTCATACATAACCGGATCGAAAAAAGCAAAGTCATGCCAGTTCACCTATTAAAAAAGATAGATATTTGAAACATACGAGTTGTTTAAGAATATATTCAAAATTACATGATCTGTGCCTAATCTATGCACTAGCTTACAGCAGTGCATAACCCATGTAACAAAGCATACAAACACTTGGAAATAACGGCAGTCAAACTCCTATTTTCAGCCTGCTTTTGAAGGTACATTAGAATACTCAACTGAAGTGCATTAGCAGAACGTAAAAATAGACCTGTAAAGCCTTTCTTGCTATTAGGGGCACAGAGGTTATAAAGAAAGTTTATAGGGTTTTTTTAAACAAATTCTTCTACTTATCACCTAGATCAATAGAGAGTTGATGGAGACTGACTGAAGTTGGAATCAATTTGCATCAGTGCTCCAAAATGCTGAAAGTTCCTCTCCACTGAAACACATACATACTGCTGCTATATATACACATTTAAATGACTGATGGCCCAGTAGCTGCATTCCACAGTTTCCAACAATTCAAATACTAATGTCTACTTCTTGCTGGTTTCTATAGTTCCTTGATTCTTTGTTCTTTATCAGCCTGGAGAGAAAAATCACCTACTAACTAAACTAAACTAAACCTAACTAAAATATTCTTTGATGTATCCAACGTTTGACTGGAAGGAATACATATTCAAGAAGAAAAACCTGAAGAAAAGAATTAAAAGGGAATCTTTCTTGGAAGATATCAGGGGATCTTTGGAGGCATATCCTTCTGCCATTAACCCTTTTTCATTAAAGATCATAGGTATGTTGGATAACTGATTACGTGATCAACACTGTTTTTAAGGAAAGACCAGCAGTAACAAACCTTGGATTTAAGTTTGTTGCATTAGACAGAACTTACAATGCTATTGACTAATGCATGAAATGTGCAGTACATAATTAGTGTTTATTGGGGTGGGGAAGCATTTTTGCCAAAAGTTTAGGTAATTATTGCTCTGAATTAAATTATACCTACACCTGAGACAAAATTTTAATTACAATTCAATTCAATGAGTTCTCTCAAATATTGAGGAAAATGCTTTTCAGTAAGCTGAGATGCTATCGCTTAGTACTGTCCAACACTATCTCTTCAAGTCTTCAGTTTCAGGAAGAGAAAAAAGGGGAGACAGTAAGCTATTTCTGAAGAGAGTGAAAGGCTAACCTGTTACAAATCATTCCATATTAGTCAAATACCTGACTTCTAATACATTCACGCAGTTCAAAATCTAGGAAATGAAAAAATTAAAACTCCTCAAATTAAATTTAAGGGCATCCTTACAGTTTCAATATCAACTCTGGTAGTCAATACATGCACATTGG
>NW_009223101.1:0-44536 GCF_000690835.1 Fulmarus glacialis | reverse complement strand
GGGGGGTGGGAAGAGAGTTTTTAAAGATGAGATTTTATGTAATTAAAGAAAATTCAAATTCCTATGTTCAACTTACCTTTCTGCCGAGAAGAACTTTGATTACATGTCTATTTAACGTAATGGGACATAGTTCATTCTGCAACAAGCACAATCCTAGGATTCTGAAAATACATGTTTGGGTTTTGTTTCGGTATGACAGAAATTACATTGGAGATCTTTCAGCAAACTTACATTAAAAAAGTCAAAATATTCTACGAATCAAGCTGGAGCTAGCTTTCCACCTTATCAATCCCCAAAAGAAAATCATGGACATATGTAATTTCAAAAAAATACTTCCTGCAGTATAAGACTTCGAGATTGTAAAAAAAAGATAAAAATAAAAATTTAACAGGAAAAGAAACCTCAAGTGGACATGTGCAAATTCCCCACTATTTAGCTCCAGGTGAGAAATACAGAGTATGAGAGTAATAAAGAAAGTTTTTGCAGCTTGGATCATTGGTACTCTCCCTGGTATTTTGTGTATTGGTCTTTTACATTTTTTCAGACTAGAAAGTTAATAGTAGCATACCTGCCAATGTTTCTGAAACAATTCAGCCTTGCTTCTGTGTTTTTACCAGGTCTTGGTGTATAAAAACCTCGTTTTCCAGGTTGGTAGAAAAGTGGTGCATTATCATCCCCATCATCTGTATCATCTAATTCCATATCTACTACACTGCGGCTGGAACCGTGTCGCTTTCTATTTTCCTGTTTTGAAAGTCAGAGTAGCAATTAACAAACTTACTTCTAGTAACTGACACACATCAACAAGCTATTTGCTCCTAGACCCAAAGATTCAAGTTCCATTGGTTAAGAATTTCCATGATATTTCCTAACAGTAACATTTTATACTTTCGAGTAATTACTACTTAATCTTTTCAAAAGAAAAAAGAAAGGAAAAAAAAAAAGATAACCCCACAAGATGATTAAACATAACTTTGTCTTGCATGATAAAGGAAGGCTCCAGTTGCTTAAGCTTTTAAAATTAACTGATACAACTGGATCTTAAGTAAATTTAATTTGTGCAAAGTTCATTACCTGCACTTTATCTGAAGAGTCTAGCAATCCAAGATCCAATATACTGTCAGCACCATTCTCCCTTGACAAGGGAAAAAAAAAAAAGGCAGATTTAATTTCACAATAAGGAATTGTCATATTCTGAAACCAGGCAGATCAGATTAAACCAAAGTCAACAAGTCACTTGTCCAAAGAAAAATATCTAGAACAAAGCAAGGAATAAGTTCCATGTATCAAAGTTAGATGTAGCACAGTACCAGTGCTTTGGCTACAAAATCAGTTTTCACTTCTTACCTAAATCCTTGATACTTTACCTGCCATGTGCAATAATGAGTTCCATTGCTTCATCAACTCTTGCTCTAAGGGAATCTTCACTAGCTAGTAACAGAAGCAGCTGAGCAGGGGACAATTCCAACAACATTCCTGTGATTTTACTTGCAAATGCCTGGGGATAAGGAATGATATGTCTTACTATTCTCCTTCAGTTCTCTCATTTTCAAATACGGATTTATGAAAGTTTTAGTATTTTAAATATAGAATGCATTACAAGATACCTCCTAAGCTAAATGACAAATTACAGAAACAAAATCTTAAGAAAATGCCAAAGAATATAAAAACAGCCCTACATTGTTCAAATATTTTCAGTTATGTTAAACAATAACAGACAAGGAAATTAATTTTAAAACTAAAAGATGACAAGAACAATGTATCATTAAGTGTATTAGATAAGTCTTACTGGTTGCATTGCTTGCACTCGAGGGTAGAGCCTTTCTCCAAGGGCTTGTCTGTGTGCTGGAAGAGGGTCAGGGTCATCGCTAGGATTTCCTTCTGATGCCGGTCTAAAAGGCCGTGTGTCAATGGAAAGTTGTCTTCTAAAGTCCCTTAAGAAAATTAGAGGAGTTTGTACTCATTTCAGAGGAAATATGCAAAAATCCTCTGGAACAATATCATTTGCACACAGATTCAAAATAGCACTAGCTTTTATGCTGGAATAGTTGCGTTGCTCATAGCTGCTTGGAGAGAATGATTCAGAAACAGAGAATCAAAATGAACCAGGTATGTTAATGCTACTAGTATTTTGGATACAGCAGTCAGACATGCCACCAACGGCAATGATGTTTCTAAACCACCTCACAATTTTGTTCTAGTACTCAAATTTTTATTATTGTTTTAGCAGGAGAGATTGATGGCATATGGTTGAGACATAATCTATCAATGCTAAAGTAAGCATAATTATTCTTTAAAGAATTAAAGTACATATTGAATTTCAAGAAATTACCCTGTAAATTGCTCCTGAAAGTGAAAAAGACAGACACCTTTAATTTGAGGAAGTAAAAGTATCTTTCCTGAAGATGACCAAGGCAATTATTCTATTTGACAAAGTATCTCCAACAAATTAAAAATATATCACTTACCTATCCCTATCTCTCCGAGAACCAGCTCGTAAGCCACTACTTCTCCGCATTTCTCTCTCTCGCTCCCTTTCCCGATCTCTCTCTCCCCTATTTCGCAATCTCTGCATCAGACCTGAAGGGGGAAAAAACATCATAAGCTTAAACATCTTTGTATTTCTCTCTCCTACCTAAGTTTCAGTGCAAGGACGACACAGTTTTGGAAGACAGCTTGAAAGAGATCAATGAGACAGAACCACTTCACTTGAAGTAGTGATTGGGGCTCAGCCAAACTTAAAGAAGGAACCTGAAGTGTTTGTACCAACTTACAAATGCCAAACTACTTTAAGAGTTTACATACACTTTCAAAAACATTAAAACGTATTTTTGAGAAGCCAGATGGAGCAGTCATATTAAAATGTATAAGCTCTTACTAGCTAAAATCTTGACAATTATTACCTACTGGAGAGAAAGATGCTCAAAAAAGATGAGCACATCTAAAGCAGACTCTTGTTTGGAGAAAAACAAGAGCTTCCTGTTTCTGAAAGCAGAAAAAAAGTCATTTCCTTGCCTCAGAGAAAGAATTTTCACAATTTTCACAGTTCCCGTGCTGAGCTAACAAAAGCCAAGTATTTCAATGTAAGAAAGCATCTAAGGTTTTTCTGAATGTTATCTGTAGATTAACTGCTGTGCATCACTTACTTGTATGGGTACCCTTGTTGGCATTCTGAATACAATCTAGATTTGGCAGTTTCTCATTTGACAGAAAAGCCTGTGCAATAGCAGTATAAAAGCTTCGTGCTACACCGCTGCCTTCTCCTGGCTCATCCTTAAAAGTAACTTTTACTCTGTGTACAGCCATCGGAGTGGTAGCACACCTGCGACCAAAATGATTGTTGAGCTGCCTCATGGTCTGCTGAATCAGAAGATCTCTGTCTCGATCAACCTAGTAAAAACACAAAAAAGTTTTGTTTTCTTTACCAATCATCATACTGAGAGAATTTCAGCTTCACAAGAAGTTTCTGGACACTTCTGCATAGACTCAGAAAACACCAATTAGACTGTGAAAAACTACAGAATAATTGCAACATAGCTCACAAAGTAAGGTTTAAGACACCTGCTTGCAGACTTTGAGATACAACTTCTCTTACCAAGTTACTGCAATGTGTGATAATTCAACTTTTGATGAAAACAAATTCAGAAGATAAACTAACATTTTTTACCTCCAATGTTAAATCTCTGGATTGTTGGTTTCTAAGTTTTTCCATCTCCCTGCGGAATTTTGATTCCTTTACTTCAAAGCCACCTAATTCAGTCAAGATCTTAAAAAAAACAAAACAAAACAAAACAAAAAAAGAAACAACAAAAAAACAAAACCCAAAATCAGAATAATGAGGGAGGTTCACAATTTAGTTGTAAGAGGAATTGTCCTCACAGTGAGAAATACATACCGATCCAGGCTCTGCTCCAACATCTTCCATGAATACTCTACCGAACAACTCTAAAGAAAGGCGCCAACGTCCCAGCAACATGTCATGAGATATAACCATGCCCATGAAGCTACACTGTGGCCTGACAGAAGGATGGAAAAAATAACAGACAAGCAAAATCACGTTAAATTTCAATCACATTTTGTGTACTTCTGCTTTTTCTTATCCTCTGCCTTCAAATAAGTTCTTTATTTCTGATAAACAACAACACAGTACAGTAAGTTTGTGGACAAAAGCATATGAAGCTGCTTAGTTTAAGCTGAAACACAATTCTTGCTTCCAAAGAGAAATTACTTGCAAAGCATGTAACTTCACTGCTACATGGAATTCACTGTTCTTGGTCTCCCCTTCAGTTGAGACTTTAATTTTTTTAAAAAAGCTGTAATTCAAAGTGAGAGCAGTTCAATCCCTAACTGCATAAAGTGTGGTCAGTATCACCAGACACAATTCCAATTTTTAAACTTAGCTACCCAGGACATCATACTAGGTCTGCAGCAGGAAGTCAGGTAGTAAATTTTACTACAGTTTGCACAGACCTCTTTAAAGACCGTTCAACTGTTCATTTTAAAAGCTATCAAACACAAACTACAAATTCAAACTGAAGTAAGCTACCCATTTTAATTTAAAAAGACTTTTCAGAGTCCCAAATATCCTTTTATCAGTTCAGTAATATTTCACAGACTAATTTTTAACTCAAACTACCTGAAAGATGTGAGAGGTGGCCCTTCACTTTCTGTCAATCCTATCTCTGCCAACAAGCTGCTTTTCAGTTGTGCTGCAAGATCATGAGCTGAAGGCCCTGGCTTTGAACTCTCAGATTCTTCTGTAGGCACATTTTGTTCCTCCCCTTCCTTCTTTTGCCGATTTTGCATGCTCATAACATTTTTTAAGTTGGCTGCATAAGACATTTTAGTTGGAAGAACCTAAACAAAGAGAAGTAAAATTTAATTGCACTTTCAAAGCAGTCTAGAAGGCTTTTTCATGAGATATATAAATCTATATATATACACACACATATAAAAAAAAAAATATATAAAATTTTTAAACCACACAAAAATGAGCACTGTAATTGACCTGTTAAAACACAGTATTTCAACAAACTTTGTATTTCAACAAATACAAAAAAACATTTTCCCACTTTATGTTTGCATTTCATATGCCTGCCATTTAATGCTTAAGTCTGCAGGCAAGTCAAATCTACTGGGCTATAAGGAGATATAATTCTTTTTATCACAAATAATTATATAAATTGGCATTCAAAAACTAACTCGGGACTGTACTGCAGCCTTTAAAAATATTGCCTGAAATCTGCTATAAATCAATAATCATAAAAGTTCCTACATTTAAAAAAAATTAAGCATACTTTTCATAAAAAGCCCAAGTTTTCACACTTACCGGGCTTTTAAATTATCTACCTGAAAGCTACTTAAAATTCTCTCTGAAAATATTAAAATGTCTTTATAAGGAATGAAGGTGCTAGCTTAAATTACCCTATTGTTTAAAATAATAAAACCTTTAAACCTACCTCAAGGCAGTTTCTATCCACTGTAACTTCCATTAAGCATTTCCCGCTGTTGGCAGAAGATGAATACAGACCCTGACTTGGTCGGCCAAACAGATCTTCTTTGCGAGCATTTGGCTGAAAATTAACAAAAGCATTCTAGGTAAATAATATACTTCAGTTAGAAATGAAAAAGCAAACTGCAGTTTTCTTCCAGAATACCATCTCTGATGTCACCTGTAATAGATGGGGCTGGTCTGCCAGAGGGATGGCCTCTGCCAGAGGAACCTCAAAAGGATTGGGCGGAATGCAGCCGAGGAACGTCATAGAGTCTGATCGTCTGAAAAATGGATGGTTTTGGCCAGTCTCTGCTGGGAGGGAGTCATCATCTTTGTCATTGAGTGTAGCACCTAAATATCAGAGAAGATTTTGATTCAATTTTCACAGTTATAGAAGCAAAGGATTAAAATACCAAAAATTAATACACTTCCCTCTTAGCTATCTGACTGGAGGAGCATCTCTGCAAATTTAATACTTCTACAGGATGCTTCCACAAATCCCGTATTTTTATTAAGTTGCTTAGTCACCACTTTTATTCTTTTTACATTAACTAATTTTACTGAACATGCACTCCTACAGTATATGTATTTAGTATAGAGTATACATTCTACCATTTTCAGCAGCAGTTTCATCAGATCAAAAAAATCAGTTTAACTCTGATTCAAATTTTAAATTCTGTCATTGTGTAGAATGATAAGTAAGGGCACAATTTCTGCAGCTGAGAGAGAAAGGAGACAAAAAGAGGGCCCCGAAATGAGAACACGCAATGGCAGAAGAAATTTGGTAAAGTAACAATGGTAAGAAAATCTTACTAAAACACAACCTTAATGTAACATATAGAAGTAGCAAAATTTATTCAAAAAGTCTCAGCTAGCTAAAGTGGAAAAAACACTAGGAAAGTGTCGCATATTGGCATACTATAGAAGTGTTTCTGTATACTAACTTTGATTGGTGTCATCATCATTTTCATGTTCTGAATCTTCATTGTCAAGACCCAGTTCCAAAAGTTCCCGAGTTCTTAAAAAAAAAAAAAAAAAAAAAAGAAAAAAAAGAAAAAAAAGAAAAAAGAAGAGTCAATCCCCTTGAAGAAAACATTAGGCAAAACATTTACATATGTAGCAATCAATAAAAACAAGAGTATTATCAGTAAGTGTACTTGAGAGCTATACATAACAAGAACGAACTCACTCTAAAATCAAAGCACTGTAGAGTACTACTCATTACATACTCACTCACTACAGTACTGCAAGTAACCCTTATAGCCATTTGGCCACCTACCAATTTTGATGTAAGAAGTTACAGCTTCAGACAGTGATGGGTATGCTTGTTTTTAAAGACTATGTCAATATAAGAAAACCTAGGAGCCCTGCATTGGTGGAAGAAATATGTAAGTGAATACTATTCTAAATTTTATTGGTGTAGAATACGCTTAGTCCTATAAAAAGAATGTCACTGATCACACTTCAGAAGGCAAGTCTGCAAGCTGCATATTGAAGAAATGGATTTCACTGTACTATAAAAAGGATCAAGAACTTTGATTAGTATTCATTTCTGGCAGTTTGTGCATTGTGAAATATGTTCTGAAACTAGATGAAGACCAATAAAATTTCGTTTCATACAGTGAATGTCATCTAACATAAAGCAACTGACTGTTTGAATTTGAACCAGTCACCTTTAATTGAAAAGATCTAGGTCTTCATAGTTTTATAAGCATTTCATGGGAATTTCGCAATTCTCTGATGAATTGTTATTTGACAGATTTCAATATGTGAACTTTTGGGGACAAAGCAGATTCCAGAAGTATGTTATTGCCCGGAAAAGGCTAAAAGCCACAGCTCTAACTACTCAAGTCAGCCAGCACAAAAACTCCATCAGTTGCTGTATTAAATCATCCCTACTTGTGAGGAAACTACTGTTGAAACAACATCCTCTGGAATACATTTTGAGGTCATAACATGCCTTGCATTACCAAGATATACTGAACATAACATTGGAACTAAAGAGGCAGTTCAACAGATATCTAAAATATTGATACCTCATATTTTACAGTTACGAAATTTGTAGAGAAAAGGAAAAGTTAAGTTCGACCTAATTGAAAATTAGGGGCAGGAAGGGGCAAAGATTTGCATTTGTTTGACTGTTGACTGGGACTGTTCAGGTACATTACCTCCAAACTTAGTAAGAAATGGGAACAGATGGTGTAGACTACCAACATGTGGACATTTCTATGATCATTAATTGCCATTTCAAATCAAAGAACATTTCTAAAAAAAAAAAAATCTTACAGTGTTTTAAAAAGTAATAAATGCACCTTGTAAAATGCTATAGTTGAAGTAGCAGGGATTTTCAACTTAAGGACATTTTCAGCTATTGATTTCCCTATCCTGCTTTAAATCATCAGGTAAGTCTCAAATATCCATAACCAAATAGAAAACAGAACTACTAAGCCCATCATACCAGACTTTGACATTTTCTCCCATGTCATTCTTAACATGTTTGACAGAATTCCAAGTAAGTTGTTATCATGTTAAATGTGAGGAGCAGATTGCATTTTTCAGCTAAGAAATTGTCCTGAGTACATCTTTTAGAGGCACTGTCATAGAATTAAAAATCAAACTCAAGTTCCAGTGGTAAGAAAACCTTTTACAGCAATCAACATAAAAAAACTTGAATAGGATACTGCAACAGGCTTATCAATCAAACATATGTACATCATGTGCCATCATATATATTCTTTTTATAATATGCATGTTACTATACACACACACACAGATATATAGATATATGTATATATTTATATGAGTTGCTGACTAACAATGCCAATGACTGAAACAAAAGAGCATATGCCACTTTTGCAAAAGTTTTTGTTTCTATGAGTCAGCCTCGATACCTTTTCCGTTCCAGCTGAGGAGTATCCAATGTTGTCTGTTGATTCATTGCTTTAATCCAATAAATAAGGGCTTGAAAAACATATGCTACGTGCTTTAGTGAACAGACATCTAGAACAGGAAGAACATCCGAGTGCTCGTCATTGTGAGAACGCATCAAAGACAGTGCGTAGTTCAGGAAATCACCACGTGCTGACATCATTCCCTGACGGGCACTGAGTAAAGTAGCGCGTCTAGTGAGAGAAAAAGATTGAATACAGAGAGGTTAGGCATCACAGTAGAATTCATCCTTTATGTATTAGTCTCTGTATTTGAAATATGGATGTAAAAACTCCAAAAAACCCTCACAAAAACAGTGTAATAAGAAGAGTAACAATCATAGGTTTATGCTTTACTATAAGCAGCTCTGGTGCAGTATATTATAAACAGTTAATACTCGAGATGAATCTAGTATGTCAGAATAAACCAAATATTAGCAACAACACAGGAAGCCAACTCAAATCAAAACAGTAACTACACTGCTGCATTACAAAATTAGATTCCTAAAATGTTAGTGTACAAGATTTGACTGTAAAACTGGTAACTTGTATCGCGTGCAGTAATCAAACTATCTTCATACCTTCTTCCCTCGAGTGTTCTTAAGCTAGCTTCCTCACGGGCTGTCATCCTTTCCCTTCTGGCTGAGTTCTGAGAAGCATGGAGAGGGTGATTTGGATGCCCAGGATCACCAGCAGATGCTAACGCAGAACCATAACGCAGCTGCGCTTCAGTAGAGTCCATGATACTAACCATCCAATTCCAAGTAGGAATAAGCTTTTCTTCTACGTAATTCTATAGAAAATGAGATTTAATGAGTTTTGCAAACAACAGAACTAGATGATGAGAATGAAATCTCAACATAAGCCTCCACCATGGCTTTTACAGTTACACCTGATTCCCTACAAACAAAGAGGCTGTAAAACCACATTCAAGAATGACCAATGAACAGTTTCCAAAAGCTTTATTGAGACTGCTGATTTACTGTAGTGGTATGCAGCTCTCATCACTTAGTATCTTGGTGTCTGTAAAGCATTCTCACCATCCCTCTCTCCCTTTTGGGCATCTCTTCTACTCCTCACCTTATGACCACCTAGCATCTCCCAGGTGCGCATATCTTGAGGATTTTGGTCCAATTCCTGACTTTCTAGTAGCTTTAACAGCCCTCATCCTGCTATGGCATTCACCAGCCAGATCTTTCACCATTCTTCACACCTTGCAACTTACTCAGTGAGGACGACAAAGTTAAGACCCGCACAGGGAACAAGCCTCTCCTTTTGTCACCTGTTCCCAATACTGGCTCCGAAGACTGCTTTTCTTGCCATTTGTAAAGTCCATTGACCTGTTCTTTTGTTTTATCAGTCTGCTTTCTTCATTCCTCTACATTCTGGTCTTCAAAAACATCCCTCACACTTCAAATGTTCTTATATCCACTAAACTAACAAAATGCTGTCTCAACCCCCGTTTCTGTATCCAAATGAAACCTCCGCTATCAAGCTTTCACATGCTAATACAAATCTCTTGCTGCCTCAGATGGACAGATCTCCTGTGCACTCATCTGGCAAAAAGGTAACTTTTGCAAAACATCTCTAGTCAGCAGAGACAGTATTTTCCCACTAAGAATCTCCTGAACTGAAAGTGATTTTAGCCTCCTCCATAATAAAACTATGTTCTCTTATTTCTTTCCCTGCATATTTCCCCCAGTGTTTGATCCCAGAATATCTTTCTTCCATCGTACTGTGAAAGTAGAGCCATACAAATACTTTGTGGCTCAATTACAAGTAAATATATTGTCATCCGGTTTTCACATCCCAGCACACAGTATTACTAACAGAAAACAGCATCACTTGATTTCTTGGATTCCCCAAAGCAGCGGTATTATTCTGACAGTTGATTTTTGTACTAAATTCAGTACAGACAATTTCACTCTATACACTATGCCCACATGCAAGTTGATATATACTTTCTGAACACACTGAAGTTCCTCCTGTGTGGCTAGTCTCTGAAACTTCTTTCTATGCATGCCAGATACCAGTCTTCCCTTTCATCATGTATTTTCTCTAAAGATGCGTTTTACATATACTTTCAAAAATTGACAGTCAAGAGCACTGTACCAAAAACTACGCACATAACAGGGAAAGGATGATCATGTCCCTGAAAGAAGGGACAGCGAACAGTATATTTACCTGTACCAATCTTTTATCTCATTTAATTATTTGGCCCTTACTAACTTACTTCTTTTATAGGCTCAACAGTTCATGTCAAAAAGAATAGGGCAAAAGATGTCTAGTAGAGATCACTAGTATCTCCAAAGCAGTCAATCCTGACTTAGCCATTAATTAGATACCAGTCAGACTTAGTTGGGGGGGGAGGGGGGAAATCAACTGAAATTCCTTTTTTGAAAGAATATACTTATATGAAATATGAACAATTTAATGGAATTAGAAACTACAGCTACTTCAGCCTACACTATCTCTCATATGATGAGAGGCTGAGAGAGCTAGGACAGTTTAGACTCAAGAAACAAACTCAGGAAGATCTTATCAGTGTGTATAAATACCTGATAAAAAGACAAAGTATACAGAGCCAGACTCTTCTCATTGATATCCAATGAATGGACAAGAGGTAATAGGCACAAATTGACATATTTGGAAAAGTCCATTTAAACTCAAGAAAAAACGTTTTTACTATGAAAGTTTTCAAACACTTAACAGGTTGCCCAGAGCAGCTGTGGAGTCTCCATCCTTGGAGATATTAAAAACCTGACTGGACACAGTCCTGAGCAGCCTTGTCCTGTTGACCCTGCAGGGAATCTGGGCTAGACAATCTTCAGAGGTCACTTTCAACCTCAACAATTCTATGATTTTACCTAAAAAACTAACTGTATTGAAATTATGTCTCTCTACAGAGATTTGGATGTTCTTACCTGCAAGTTAACTGCATCTTGATAAGTCAGCTTCACCGCAGCTGGGATCTGGGAGTATACTAAATGATTGTACTTGGGAATCAGACCCATCAGATCAGATATCTGCCGTATCACAATACTGTATGCTCTTGCTAAACTGCTTGCAGATGTTAAATAGCTGCTTGCATTGCTGGCTTCAAGTGCTGCAGCTGCTGCTGCAGCACTCGTACTGATGGTACCGCTCCGACGTAGGTTTGATGGATCAATGTAAATCAAGCCCGCTGAACTTGCTAAACATAAAGGCAGGTATGACATTAATTAATTTGCTACATATTTTCTGTATTGACTGATATCATGAACATTTCTAGAAATAAACTTGTAAATATTACTGACATCACAACTCCAACTGGCAAAAATTACTAGCTACAGTAAGCATACTCATATATTCTTAAGAACTACAACAGATCCTTCCTTTTTTTAAATTCAAAACCACAACTGGAACAGTCGAGATAGGTAAGATTTCATCCTTAAGAGAACAAACAAAAACAGAGGAAGGAACAAAGCCAGAGTTAACTGACATTCATGCATGCATTTTACTCAGACTTGCCTGCTGGGGCTGACGTACTAGAAGGAGCAGTGCTAGTAGTCCTCTGGTTTTGGGTATTACGTACAGCCCATTGCATGGAACGGGGAGCTTGGGCAGCACCATTGGCATGTGAGCTATTTGTGGTTCGCTCCAGAGGCTCATCAAGCATGAAGGTCTCCTGCTCTATGTCATCACTCTGACTGCTGCTACTATCAGAGTCACTGGAATCATTTGATTGAGAGTCATCTTCAGAAAAAAATGCTGGAACACTGCTAGCTCCTGTTGAGGAAAATAAGCAATAAACAGTAACTGACAACTGCACATATGTGCACGTAGACATGTATCATGTCAGCATTGTAAACTTTTTCTATGAGAAGAAACTACACATACTAAAAAGGTTCAAGTACTGCTACTGAAAATATTTAATAAATTATTCTTATAACATACTGCTAATTTTCCATAGGTTTCATGAAAAAGCAGTAAGATTACTTACATTTCAAAAGATAAATTAAGAAATAATTTGATTTAAAAATTGTTCACTGATTCTGCCCCCAGGCAATAAATTCTAAAAATTATACTTCCAAACTGGACAGTAGAGCAGTTGCTTTCAAAAAGCCTTAAAATGACTGGTCAGGTTTTGTGTTTTGTTTTAAATCATATCTAACTTCTACAATAAAAACGAGTGAAAACATTTCATTTCACTTCACAAGAGTGCAAGGTAATCTCTGGCTAACACATGCAGAAGCTCCATAAGAGCAAAAAAAGATAGGCCACATCTTAGTGCATCTCCTTGTTTAAAAAGTCTTGCATAGTACCTTACAACTACAGGCAAAGAAAAAGCAAAGGAAAAACTGGAAATGTGGGGAAGGCGAAGGTGGGAGGGAAGAAGCTGGGTGAAGAGAAAAAAATAAAGAAAGGGAAAATAAGATTACAAGGGAAAGGTATTTGTTAAAATATCATAACCAGGTAATTCTCACTCTGTCCAATCTAGTTGTGAAGTAAGTAATTTCTCCAGTATACCTCTGGAGTGCTGGATGCAGTGCAGATCCAAAGGAAAAGAATAATATTTCTTAGGTGAAGCCAATTCTGCCCTTGTTAAAGACATGTTCAATCACTAACACATTTCTTTTTCCTGTACAACTTAATCCTAACATCTAAATTTAAACTGCTAGATTAAACACAAGATGATGGGGCGTACCTGCTTCTGACCCAGCAGTAGCTGCAGTGACAACGCTTCTGCGCCCACTAGCATTGTCCTGATTACTGTGGTTACTCTCACTGTCACTTTCTGTTTCAGCAGCAGCTAGCAAATCCAACTCCATATCACTGCCTATAAAAACAATGTACAAAACACCTCATATTTAGAAAGAGAAAAAAATAGAATGACTGTGGTAACTCATATAAGACACATTAAACAAAACCCAGAGCCTCTTACTATAGCAGAAGTTAATGGATATGCAGGGAGAGGTCATAAAAGCAGTGCAAACATGCAGCAATGCTTGGAGCGTATTTTCTTATTTTCCAGCAATTAGCAACCCCTGGCCCTCTCACTCTGTACTGCACATATACATTCAACACACACACTGAAAATTAAGACTTTAAGGATTCAGAATTAGTCACTCGAGCCAAAAGACTCCACAACTCTTCATGCACATATATAGGACAATTAACCATATGCTGTTTCAAATTAATATCTAAGGAGTACCTGAAAACTTTAAAAAAAATCTAATTAAAAAATACAGGTTCTAAGTTTGAGAATTAAATGTTCTGAATAGTCAGGAAGTGAATAAACACATTTCCTGTACTGTAAATGGGTTGACTGGAAACACAAGGCACAGTCAGAAAGAGAAGATGGTAAATTTTCTTTTAATCACAGCTTTGGGCCATCTAATCCCAAACTAACTAATGAAAGACAAGTCATATTAATGGCAAGAATTTTCATACAAAATGGATTAATTTTGTCTATAAAATACTGAACTGTAATTTAATATTTTGTGATTGTTTTGTAAACTAGCTCACCATGATTCAGATCCCTTTTGAGAACACATCTACCATTACCGCTATTCTATCATTAGCCATACAAGCGTTAGGCTATTTTTTTAGTCCTTCAAGTAGTTTATGTCAGTAACATTTTACAGTAGCAAATACAAAAGGCAAAATAGATATTGTTAACCAAGCATATAATAACATTTGAGGGTTGGGGTTTTTTTAATCCTTTGATACCTTAATGTTTTTCTCCTCGTGCAGAAAGAGAAGAATAAAAATTTTCATGTACTTGCCTACTACAAGTCATCTATAATTTTACTCATCTCCTTTTGTAAGATGCGTAGTATGAAACCCTTGGATTCTCTTTACTCATGCATGTCTCCCAAATCATTATCATTGGTGACTCCAAAGATGCCTTTTGGTTTTGATGCACAGTTTGCTCATCCAAGCAGTAATGTGCATGATGTACATTATACGTACCATCTTCATCATGCTCATCATGCTGTCCTTCTGCTTCAGCATTTTCCTCTCCATGTTCTTCCTGTTCATCATGATGGTCTTCTTCACCAGCTACCCCCTCAACCACCTCAACCTGGAAAGAGCATTGAAATTTTATGCTAGAATATCTTCCATATCAGAGATAATCCACGTATTTTCAAAAACTCAGTGCAAAATTTGATTTAAAAAATAAGGCACAAAAAACCACATCTAAGAAAGATGACCTCACAAGTGTCATTGACGTGAACAGAAAATGAACTTACAGTCACAGTAGTTGTATGTGGTTGTACAGTCCACAGTGTTGTGGAAAAAAAAAAAAATCAGGCCCACAAATAAAACACAGCCTTGGACATTAGATTTTAATGCTGAAAGGGTAAAACTGACTGTAAAACCTAGAATTAGTTTCTAACTATTGAAGAGCTACCATTCTGTTAAAAGACCCCCTAGTTCTCCAATAGTACCTACGTAATAGCAACCATGTGCTGAAAGACTTAAAAACTTTTTTAACAGGGACTTATAATATAGCATAAGTTTATACATGTAAAGGAAATGACAGATATATTTATTAGTATTCTTTATTAGTATTCTAAATCATACTGTAATTCTGTCAAATGTAAGGCACTTAGTATACTCTGAAATGACTAAATGTTTCTGAATACAAAACAACAATTACAAAGCTCTGTTAAAACAAAATGCTTATGGCATGGTAGGACTTCATGAAGTACTACTCAGTACCTTCTGCAAATCAGAGGTCTTGATGCACGGATTTCTGGTTCAGACTTTAAAGCATGTGCTAATGCATTAGGTGCCATACTGAGAAGAAAAAAAAAAGATACAAAAAAAGAAAACTGACCTCTTCCACATCTGCTGAAACGATATCATCTTGTTCTTCATCCCTGCCACGAACTGGTTGTGACTGGCTGATTCGTCTTTGCTGAGGATTCCTTATGATGTAGGATGACTGAGATTGACTAGAACTTTAAAAAAACAAACAAAACAAACCCCAAAAAGTAGATTTGGACCTCTGGATGTCATTATGAACCTAAATTACTGTAGAAATCTGTCAGTGGGAAAGTACTTCCAAAATGCTTGGCCCGAATAAGCAGCCTCACCATACTTCTGTTAATGAAAAGCCAGCAAAAACCCAAAACAAAACCACCTTTAACAAGTCTTTGAAAAGAACGAATAGTGAGCTTTTGCGAATTTTACCTGCTAGACTGGTCAGATGATGGTCTGGGTGGCAGAGGCTCCACAGAAAACAGTTCTTCACTTCCCTGCATGGCATCTATACTAGTGCTAGCAAGAGTAAAGGGTGCTGTAGGACGTGCAATTCCCATCCTGACTGGAATAATTAGAGATTCTGCTACATTGCACAACTCTTCAACAGCATACGGCAATAATGCTTGGAATACACGTTTACATTTTCCAATTGGCTGTGGAATAAAATTGCTAGGGAAAAAAAAATATGGAATAAAGGTCAAACGTCTTTTTTTCCAAAAAACTTTATGGTGATATCAAATTTTTTTTCAAATAGTCAAGACAATTATCTTTAACTGATACATACATTCGTGTGTGTATAGTAACAATATGCACAGCTATTCAAGTCAGTTAAAAACACCATTCAATAATTTGAGACTAAGGCTGGATATCTAAATCTATTACTGATAAACAACCATAGACTGTAATTTTAGTACGTTAAAAAACTCTACTTCCAAAAATCCTAACATTTTAAACAAAAAGGTTCAGTATGAACATATAAGTTTAACAAGTGTTGTATTAAAAAGGTACATGACATACCAGCAGCTATTGTGCAATCCTGAGGTTTGCACCTTTCCACACAATGCTGCCTACAGACCGCAAATTAATTCAGATGTCTCTGCCTATTGTTGATTTGTATCAACTCGTTTAATAAGAGAATAAATATTTAAATTAAAAAACCCCCAAACCACCACAATGAACACATACACACCCCCCACCACTTACTTTTTCTTTTTGGAGGAAGCCATTTCCACACTAAGAATGACAAACACTCTTGCTACAGAACGCAGGAATCTCATTGTAACAGCAATAGCTTCTTCTCTGCGTCCTGGTGTATACTTGTTTTGTAATTCCTTTACCAGAGTACCCAGCAAAGTATCTAAGAGCTGTAGAAACAAGTCATTACAACCCAATAATGGTGTGTAATTTAGAAGCATGAAACAAAACAAATTAAGATTCAAAGGGAGACCACAGTCATAACAGTATAAATTCACAAAACCACAACTAACTTGAAGTTATTTTCAAATTAGTCTCCAAGCGTATCACCTGAGATACAGTGTAAGATCACATTATTCAGAAAATCTATGTATAACATGGCTAAGAGCGCTTACCAAAATGTCTGCTGTACACTTGACAATAAGGCAGTGCGTAAAACAGTCCAAGCGAATAGTTCCACTCTGCTGATTCAGGTAAACTTGTTCTTCAGGCAGAAGATGACCTATCCTACTGCTTGCACTAAGACTTGGAAAAAACAAAAAGAAAGGAAATAAATTTTATATAAGTCAGCAGGTCTCAAATATCAGATGAAACTTTACATTGACAACTATGTGTAAATACACACGGGTCTTTATTTTCCTGGGAGCCAAACATGATCATGGACTTCAGTGCATTCCAATCCTGCAAAACACGTTCCAAAGCAAGCTGGGCAAAACGAGGAGGTTCTAAATCATGATCAGGCATATCAGAATCTAAAGAGACAAAAAAGCAATATAAGACAGGGGTACTGAAATATGGAATTTGCCATTTATTTCACTAAAACAGCTCTTACCTTCAGGATTTGCAGTTTTACGATTACGATCTTCCCTAATTCTAGGTGGTCTGTACTGGCAGTGTTCTACAGTTTGCCTGGCAACTGTCTGTACTAAAAACAGCAGCAGATGTTCTCCCCTGTAATGAAAAATTGATTAGTGGAGATGTGATATACTGCATATTTAAAAATAATAAAAATTATTCTGCCCTAGTCATTGCACATATGAACTTGCCTGCTATTTGGCATGGTAACAAGATTTGTGGTGGTAAGCAGGCGGTAAAGGAGATCAAGGCGAGCAGACTTTTGTCCAGCAATTAGTGTTTTACACTTGCACTTTTCCCAGCAATCACAGTAGGCTGTTGGAGATGTTCGTTTGAGTCTACAAGAAATAGAAAAGGTAAGCTGCAACATTGTTTAGTAATATACCAAATATTTTCTACACAGGCTGAGGGTGTTACTGTACACATTAAGACTCCTGCTAGAGTTTTTTTGATTATTATAGTAGCAAGATGCCAAAACCTAGCTTGAAAGAGAAATGCGGAGTTTATATGTGGCAACACTTGACACTTGCTAGTCTTGTGTCCTACACTCATTTTAAGAGGGCAGTTTCACTACAGAGCTTTTCATAGTGCCTTAGTAAAACTCATCCAAGACCATTTATTCTTCCCCAAAATAGCCTCCAGCCAAGAAAGTTAAGTTGGAAATCCTCATGACATGCAGTAAAATCTCAGTAATTGTTACAATGCTGAGAATATCTTTATAATTGTATCTATTAGCTTATTATAGCTAGGATATTAATGCTGTAACATTTACACCCTGTAATAGTGGCACAAAACATCTGCAGCTTCAAAGCTTTGGCCAGGTTGATCAGAGACATCTTGACTGTTCATTTGACTGCTTGCTCACTTTTCCCTTTATTACAGTTGATCTTATAGAGATTAATATGTTACACTTCTTTCTGGAAGTTTACAAGAATGATCTGTCATCAGGATTCACTGGCTTCAGAAAACTCCTGGAGGCACCCAAAATGAAAACATGGTATTATTTAGATATATTATTCTTAGAATATTAAGCACTTTGAGGGTGTTAGAATTACTCATTTACTCTAAATTCTACAAAGTTTAAAGTACAAGACTGCTTCAGGCTATTCTTTCAATTCTGACCCATAAAATAAATCTTACAGAGCAGAAGGAAAAAAAGATATTTTAAATATTTTATTAATCTTCTGTTCTCTAACATCTGAACACTTCAACCAAGGAAAAAAACTATTAACTGTCAGTAGACAAATGAAACCACAAAATTCTGATTTAATTATATGAAACAGAACACAATACTTACTTGCAGTCATGTCCTTTGTGACAGACCCTTGCACATTCTGTGCAACAACAAAGAGATTCCAATAGGCCACATGTTCGGCATTCAAATATATCCTAAAAAAAATTTACCAAAAATATTATGCATAGTTTTCTCCCTACAGCGCTTGCAATCTCACAGCATTTCAGGTTACAATAAAGTTGCACTTGTTCAAACTGATGCCTTCACTTAGAAGTAAGTCAATTCTAGAAAGTGAAACTTTGTTGTTAGTTAGAATATTCAGTGTTTTCAAAGAGCTGTTTCCATCAAAATCTTCGCCACAGCTAGCCAGAGAGGAAAAGCCACACCCATGAACAGCCATATTCTCACCAACACTTTGAAAGTACAAAGCAATTAGGGGAGGCAATAACTATACCAGACTTAAAAGTTAGAGTAATTAAAACAATGCAACTTTAATAATTTAAAAATCAGATTAGTAGACTACCACAATACATGGTTGAAACACATTCCTATTTACTTAAAAAGAAAAAAAGAGCCTTACTTGGTTAATATGTTCTGCACCGGTCCACGTAAAACTGCATGTATCATTACAACACAAAACATACAAAGGAGAGTCATCTGGATTTGTACCAGACGGACAAACCATTCCCATAAACACATCATCTTCTTTTTCACTGGAAGTTGCTTCAGCTAAAAGAACAATAGAATACCAGTGTTAAAAACAACCCCAAGAAAATAACAAAAACCCACCAACAGAACCCATACTTGACAGACGTTTGCCATTACAAAATCCCATACAGAATTAGAAGTTTGAATAAAGTCTCTGTCACAGTTTTTTGAGAAAGCTTTCTGTTTGTCACATTACAGGTATTTCTTACAGGAGCTGCTGCAAATTCCTCACTGAAAAATACAACCACCAACTCTTCCCCAGTTTTAAATTCACTGATATTCTAATAAATTCAGTGGATCACCATTTTGAAGGATTAAAAAATAATTTATGGGCAATATTCTTATAAGGAATACACACAGTCCTACAGACCTTGTCACACCAGAGTTCTAATCTGCTTAAGCTTCTCCTTAAATTCAACTTCACATACTTCTCTTAAACAATTAAATACCAACATCGAAAAAGAGTCACAAAACCTGTGTTTGTATACAAGCCTTTTCAGGAACAGGATCTAACTTGGCATACTGCTTTATAATATCGGTTTTTTCCAATTCAAAGAAAGAAGTTCCAGGTGACACCTTTGTGCTACAGAAAAAGAGTACCTTAATCCACTGATGTTTGTAAAGCAATGAAATGCTGAAAAGACTATAAAGAACACAAAAGCAGTAATATTCATAGAAACCTATTGTAATATACGCACTACAAAAGAGGAAGATACTCCATAATAGCAAGATTTCCAAAACATGCAGCAATATACAGTGTTTTGGAAAGAGGTGTTTACCACCATCACCAGTTGTTCAAGCACATGTGATTTCACACACAAAAAAGCACTGTTAATAATGAATCTGCACACGTGCCAAACCTTAGAAGGAAACCACATGTTAGTAATTACTGAAACTGGTGTACCTTTGGCAATTTTCTGTGCAGTTTCTAGAATTGTAATTGCAGCAGGATATGCCCGGCCGCTAACTGCCGACATAAATGGTGTCATGCCTCTCGCATCCCTAGGGAAAAAAACAATAGACAAGTTAAAAAACACTGAAATTTTTTGTTATAACAGGAGAGGTAGGAAAGAAATATATGAAAACTTAGCACTGCTAATCTTGTGCAAAAGAAAATCCACAGAGTGAATAAGCACTCTTTTATTTGTTTTACTTCTGTGAAATAGATCTAATTTTAAGGGATGGCAGGACACAAACACAGCCAATATTCTAACATTCTCCATTTTAACTAACACGCCTTTAAATAGCCTTTTTAAAAAGGCTTCTATGTAATAAATTTCAGGTGATAAAACATTACAAAGGATAGTGAGAATTCATATGAAAATCCTTACTTAGCTGACAACAATTCTCGAAGATAAGGTTGTAAAACAACACTGTCACATAGTAATTTCAGTATGAAATGAGCATTTGCTTTCCGATCCTTTGATTCCACTACAGACGGTTCAGTAGAAGGACCTGTAATGAGAAAAAAAATATTGCAGAGAAGCAGTTTTCCCTCAAAAAATGACTACCTATTAAAAGCAAGTAATTCAATGTTTCACTGGGGTAATTAATCAGTAGCTTGACTATTCAGTGGTTTGCCGGTTTCAGCAACATTTCACTGAAGTACTGTAAATTTCAGTTGCAACTTACATTCTAAAATACAGACAGTAATCCCAATTTCACACTGATTACCGTATGTTTATGCATTTGTCACTCCCCAGGTAAGAATAATTTTTACATAAAACACAGCATGGTGCTTCATTTAGTTTCTGCACACTTGCGAAATTCTGCTTCAATCCAATCTTCATCTGATAAGAGGCACTTTCATATGCAGAAAGTCTGTGCAAGCGAAGACAGCTTTTGAGATCATTTTCCTTCTAAAACATAATCAGATAAGCAGTATGTCCTCACCTGGTATCGTGGAGGTGCTAGCTCCTTGGCTGGTGCCAGTCGCTGCTGTGGTAAGAGATCCCACAGCGGGGGCCAGGATAAAATCAATGTCACCATCTTTCAGTAAACAGAACAGCAGGATGTATATCAATACATAAAAACATCCCTAACAACATGCTCTTTCTGCAGCGTCTAACACACTGCAGGTTTTCTGTATTTAATTGGTACTCTTTCCTACAAACAGCCACATTCCTAGATTAGTAATGTAACTCAACATTACAAAACACACTTCACAGAAGTTTGACACCAGCGTTAAAGACACATACCGGATTTAAAAACAGCTGTTAAATCTTCAGTAAACTCTTAAAGCTACCTCAATGACCTCTTCCTACTTCAATGACATTAGGTATTTTAGTCTCACACTGAAATCTAAGTGATTCACCTTAAAAGCCATTGGTTCCTTTATTAAATCTCTCATTCTACAGTCTAATGTGATTCATGAGCAGACTTACCCGGATCCATTGCAGGAGGATCTGGAACCCAGCTGGGAGGAGCTATGGGTGGAGAAACTGGGTCCTGGTGATCACTTGATGAAGCACCAGCTTCGTGTCTGCCCAATCCAGCAGCTCTCAAGGATCTTCTCATCATTTCCCTTAATCTCAAACTGAATGCAACACCAGGATAAAAATACTATCTCGTTTTCATTTGTAATTATAACATTTTAAAGCAGAATTTCACACTGAAAAAGGAAACCAAACTCTTCTTATCTCTACTTTTCTTCAGCATAAAGAAGAATGAACAAAGAAGTATTTTTCATTCCTGTATTCCATTTTGTTGCAATAGAATATGATGGCCTTGGAAGAAGAGTCAGCCAGCAATGTATCAAGACAGATTTGAGCCCAGAACACATCCCAGGTCACCACAGCACTGCCTCTTGCAGAGAGAAGCAGCTGATGGGCATTATTACCGCTATTCGACATTACTTTTACCCCAAACTCATTGCCAGGGGTGTTAAGCTTGTGCAAGGATTTGCTCTTGTTGCTGCTGTTTTTTAAAATCTAATTGCAAGAAGAGGTTAATGAAAGAATAAAAGTGGGGCTTGAAAAAAATTTTTTTTGAAAGGAGTTATTTGTTTAAAGTTATTTAAAATGAAAGTACTACTTTACTGAGGACAGTCAGTAAACAATTTCAAGAAATTTTGTATCATCTTACTAGAGCGAAAGGTGGTAGGAATAAAGTAGAAGCCAAAGAACCCAGTGTGATACAAAGAGGTACAAATATAAAGGTGTTTGTTTTTTGGGTTTGGTGTTGGTTTTTTTTCTTTTTTTTTTAAATGCACTTCCTTTTAAGAGTAATGTCTCCTACAGAATGTGGGAGGGAAGCTTCAACCCATATCTCCCATATCAGAAAGATCACGGTGATGAGGACTGTAGCTTGGGAAGGATAAAGACATCATTTCATGTCAATTGCTTTGACTACAGAGCTAAGTAAAAAAATTGTACTAAGCCCTCATCCAGAGTGCTCTGAACTGACTAGAATTCAGTACAGATATCATCAAATTCCCTTGACGTGAGCACCACTCAGTTACCATCATGGAAAGAGGAAGAATATAAATGTCATCAGAAATCAGGATTCTGTCAGGGTCAGAAACCTATCCTTTAGAGCCACCTCGATACAAAGGACTCCCACTATAACAACGACTGTTTAGGATAAAAAGAATCAACTTAAGTTCTTCCACACTGGTGTTATGTTGATCTCAGTATTATTTATCTGTGTAAGTGACCACCTCCCTCAGAAATTCTCTTAAAAGAACAAGCCTGGGTGCTATTATAGTACTTCTGTGATACTTAATTCTCCTTGGAAAAGAACACTAGAACTTATCCTCAAATTTCCTTGCCCCACATGGAGGAGCATTTCCACTTTACAACCGAGGAGACAATGCCCCAACCCCAGAAAACAGAATTAGTTTAGAAATATCCCACCATTAGTTCTCACACCAGAAAAGGCTTCAAAAAACCCACGAGAGTTCTACTTTGGTGCTTGAAGAAGTGAAATCTGACTTTAAACTAGCAATAGAGCCCATTCTTAAACTAGACTGAAGGAAAGAATAAGAGAGTGGTACTTAATATGGAAATTAGCATACTGAAAATAAGAAGAAAGCGTTAGTCAGTTTACCTTCTGCTGCTTGATGATCCTGCCCGATTTCCTGGACCATTACTTGACACAACGGAGATTGCATTTGCAATAGCTTCCACAGCCGAGAGCCTTTCAGCAAATGTATTCCTTTCAGAGCGCTCTGCTTCTGAAAAACGAAGAAAAGTGTTAGTGCCAAAATTTCACTTGCGAAAATTATAAGGAAGGAGTATAAAGTATGAAATGTCACTAATCATAAAATGTCCTCTGCTTTTTTTTTTTTTTTTTTTTTTTTTTTTTTTAAGATTTAGAGGGACAGAGTAGGTTCATATACAAATTTTTGTTTTGGACAAGCTTAACCATGACTCTGACTGGGTTTGGTTTCTAAAAGGCCGTCAAGGAAGGAAATTGAAGGCATCAGAATTCCAGAACAAGCTTTCAGTTTTCAGTATCATCAAGAGACAAAGACCTATCACATAGCTGATTCCAGACACTTGCTGAGTCAAGGCTTCAAAAGTAATGACAACCAAAAAAACCCAGAACACCACAAAAAAACCCACAACCCAACAAAAACCCCACGCTTCACAATGAGCAGCTATGAACAACAATGCAAAGTTGTGGGCTTGTAAGAAACACGCTCTACTTAGGAGCATGCTTAGGAAAAATAACTGTGTTACAAATATAATAAGGTAGCACAATCAGTTTACATCAGAAAGAATGAGCGTTTCTTCCAAAATCTAAAACCCTAAGCACCATAACACCTAAAGGTCCTAGTCATAACGAGGACCGAATTGTGCCAAGTGCTATACAGAATATAAAAAATTGCCTAGTTGTACAGTTACAGTACAACTTGAAGCAGGCACCTGAATAAAAGACCTAATGTAGATTTATTTATCTGCAAGATAAATACACAGATAAAGCAGTAAAGTCAGCTGTACAAGGTTGGCACAGAGTAACAGTCATTGCTTCTTTAGGAGCTACTGACAACTAAAGATCGCATAGCCACTACATACCAAATTATGAATCACTACAGCCATGGACCCAGAAAGAACTGAAAGAGAAGCCACTTTCAGCATGATAGAGGCCAGGAGAGGGGCAATTTTCCTTTCAACAGAGTGAAAGACAATTTTTGGTACCAACTAGAAGGAAAAGGTATATTTCTGAAAAAAGAAAAAAATTTCCTTAAACTGACTCTGTTCTTTCAGGACATGTCTCAAAGTTGCTATGGCTAGTGCCCACTTTCCATTTAAAGGCTTTTCAAACTGATAGTCACCATCCTCTGCATGCATATTTTCTCCACTGACAGTACTAAGACCTGGATAATTCTTTTTTTTTTTCCCCCTTTCTCTCCCCCTTTTTTCTTTCCCCCTTTTGTCTTTCCCCCTTTTTTTCCTTTCCCCCTTTTTTAAACAAGAATGTACTATTAATACCTTTAGCTTTGAGTTCATAGAATAAGGTAATTCGATGGTGTTTGTCAGCTTTTATAGTATGTTTATTCTTTAGATCTTTCTACTCATCACTACCTGAAGTAGCAAAGATCTTAGGTTTTGCTTGTTCTCAAGCATGTGCAGGTTTCTCAGACAAAAATCACCTATTACCCACAGCAGACAACTATCAAGCACTTAGAATGCACACTATCTTGTGCCCCTAGTTCTAGACTAGTTGACCTGTAGTTGTAAGTAAATTGTCATTGTATTTGTGCTGTACTCCTTTCTAAGATCCACTAGTTCTCTTAACTCATGACCCATCACATATACTTCTGAACCCCTCACACAGAGGGTCACAGCTCTTGAGAGTGATCCCTCAAGCAATACAACCGTTCTCTGCAACAGAGAGATTTCACTTATCCTTGGTCCCACAGTAAACTGCAACTGAATTTTCGCTGTTCCGCTTATGAAGTTAGTATTAATTTTTGGAGACCCATCAATTGTAAATGTCCTGGCTCTAAGGATAATTTGTTGTTCTGTTGTCTAATGAAATCTGTTCCAATCCTCTAGAAAAAACTCAGTTTGTAGGTGTTCAGTAAAGTTATCTGAAATTTAGTATCATAACTCTTTAATGATTTCACGTGCTTTGGACATTTCTGTTGGACCTGTCTTTTCCAAGATCCTTTCTATTGGCAAGACTGAGGAGACATCAAATCACAGTGAAACAGAGCAGCCTTCCTCCAGCTTTGCACGTCTGGGGCCACTTTTCCTGCAATTCATTTATCCAATGCTGCAGGAGCTATGGCGAAACTAGACATAGGATCTGAGAACAAAAAAAGCTTAGCCCTGCCCTCAATATTCCCTTTCCATTACTTAAGGAGGAATCTATATGAAGAAGAGTGAAGGATCTCAGGCAGGTACTAGCTGGGAAGGGGCAGTATGTTCTGTAATTGTTAAGGAACATCATATCTGGAGTCTGGAATTGAAGCTTTTACTCCTAAATCAAACTTCTTTTACAGTTTAACAGATGGCTGTATAACTTACAGACAGTAACATTAGTCACCACTGCCCTCCAGATGATGCACAGAAAACAAGCTTGTCCTAATATCCATCGTTAACAGTTACAGTGGAAGGTGAATGTGATTTGAATCTAAAGATATGAATCCCCTTTTAAAACAATTTTTGTGAGGGGAAAGAGAGAGGCAGAGGGGTGTTAAAAGTCTATCAGGTTCACGTTTTTCATTTTTTAGAAAGTTAAATTACATCCAAATGAAGTTATGGAAAAAATATCAAGGTTGCAAAGACAAGCACTCAAATTAGGAAAAGTCGGATTAAGTTTGCCCATGCATCCTTATTTCAGTTTCCTTGTGTGCTTATAGTAAAACAATCTTCAGTTACACAGTTGGGTTTTGTTTGTTTGTTTTGGGTTTTTTTGTACCCCGCCCCCCCAAAAAAGACCCCTGCCTCAATCAGTGCACAGGATGGACGACACACTAAAGATGAAGGGTTGTGCAATAAGCAAGCTGGTTTTGCCCTTGTTTGCTGCAATATTTGGAAGGCATGTAGTAAGGCAGCAACAGCTTGGCAAGGAGAGGGGGAAGCATTGTCTTGTGTTTAATGCCACTGAACATCACTTTGGAGAACTGGAACCTATTTCTGCCACATCTAACAGCACACAGAACTTTGTGAAACACGTTTTTACAGATGATCGTGATACATTTTACTCAATTCGGGACACCTAAAAAGTGCCTGACTCACAGAAATAATTAACATTCACAGAACAACTAAAACTACTATTAATCCAGCTCTAGAATAAAGTGTTTTGAAATAACACCTACTCAAAAAAAATGAGATCAGGCCCTAGGCTTCTCAAACAGAACCCTCAAAATTAGTTAATAGCTTTGAATACAGAAAAACTTCAAGCTATAATACCTTCAAGAGATGAGAAAGCTGCAGCATTACCCCTATTTTATAAATAGGGATATGAGGAACAATTAAGATCTATAAATGACTAAAATTCAATGACAGCACCATACAAAAATCCCACAAGGAAGTTCATTCATTATTCAGTGCAGGGTTTGTATGGTGTGCAATAAGTAAGGAATGGGGCCACACACTGAATGATGAGGATAAAAAGAAATATTGAATAGCTACCCATTCGGTGAGCACCGTCCATCTTGTGCACTGAATGAGGTAGTCCTGTGGAAAAAATAGTATGACGGTGTAATTAAAGACCATTTCACAATGCATACCCCTGTATAGCACATGGGTAAACTTAATTCTGGCATTTCCTAATTTTTGAGTGCTTGACTTAGCAACCTTGTTCTGTTAACACACTTTCTACATAACAGTATTTAATAGACATTTTTAAATGGTGTCAGTAACTGACATTAACAGAAGGTCATTCTTTCACATTTCTTAATACATGTCAACTGCAAGTAGCATTTCTTATTGGAGGAATTAACATATACTATAACACTCGAAAAATATTAAATACCAATTTCTCTCAAAAGTTTACTAGTGATATAATGGGGATACTAGTGATATGAAGGTGGAAAAACACTTGCTTTCATCTAAAATTACCATGTGGATGTGAAAAGTTTGTCTTTTACAATCAATAAAAACAGCTCAGTATTCTTAACTATTGAATTCTTACAAATCCTTATGAGAGTAATAAAAACGTTGTCTCAGCACCTTTGAAAGGCTAGGACACATTTTAGGTGCTAAATTTTAAGATATCCTTATATGAAGAATGCAGCCTTTATTTCAAATGTTCTTGAAAATGCATAAAAAGCTTATTTTCAAAGTATTTTCATTATATTGTTGAGCTCACCCTCTTCCTCTTTTGTTTCTTTGTTGCTGGTTGGAAAGCATACAGACACACAAGCATGCAGAATATTGCGATTTCCATCACATCTATGGCCAAGGAACGTCTGCAGCATTTGTGGATTCTGATCCAAGACAACTGCTTGTTCAAGATTCATCAGGTATTGTCTGCAAGCCTCGTAGTCACATCGGAGAATGTGCTGCATTAAAGTTTGTTTCTGTACTCAAAAGAATAAAACATTTTAACAATTTTAAGTACAAAAGATAGACATACAAGTTTCCTAAGTAATTCTAGTTTTCCGGTTTTTAAATTAATAGAAAGGTCTAAATCTAGGACATTGGCTGGAAGCCAGCACAGGAACTGTTGAGAACACGCATCATCTCAATTATAGCACTGTTAAAAACAGAAAACAGCATGCATTCAGGCAGAGACAAGTTAAAGGAAAGGAGAGACTTAAGCAGCAGAAGCTATCAGGTTCACAAAAATATGCCTTTGGCTTCATAGCTGGGTTCTTAAGATATGTTATTTCATGGCTACATGTAACATGGGAAAAGTGGTACAACTGAAAAAACTAAGCGGTCTGCATTAACTGTCTCTTACATATGTTTTAAACAAGCGATATACACGCTGAGAAGTAAACGAATACAAGCTATTGAAGGTCTGGGAGGCTCATCCCCTACATAACAAGCTTTTCCACAGTGATGGAATACTCCACTGTGAAATCAATCTCAGTCTAACAGGTACACAATACCTCCTGGTGGCAGCATAGCACACAGCAGATCTAACTAAACTGCACCAAATCACTGACAGGTTTATACAAGTATGATATATAAATTCACAGCAGAACTGTTCATATAGCACCACAGATGAGTACAGAACTTTACAGGCGATTCAAGTGAAAAAATCTTCGCTTGACTCTCATAATTTTCTAATGTATGGTCCAAAAAAAAAAAAAAAATTGCATTCAGAAGAAAACAAGTTGTTGGATCCCTCAGAAAAACTATGCACCCATAAAACAAATAAAATTGTATACTGGTAGTATACATAAAAAGATAACAATTTTAAAAGTAATGCCTAAAAAAATATTACTAGTTAAAAGCCTGTTACAGAAGCCATGCACCTCCAAAATGGATCTTTCACTTTACTACGTAAATTTGTTCGTGCTTTCATGTTTCTAAGAGAATCTTCTCTTGAATTAGTTTCTTTGAAATAGGGAAAATACAAATCAGTATCTAAACACGAAGCTGCTTTAAGCATAACTTTATAAAACCAAGAGAAAAAACCCCACATAATTCTATAGTAAAGAAAATACTTTACCTCAACAGCCATAATGATAATAGCAGCTTTCTTTTTGATGGTCGAGTTAGCAGGAAGATTTGTTAAGGAATGAACACCCATTCCAAGACTACTAATAGGTGGAAGATCAAGCCAGTCAGGGTCTCGTATCCCACCCATACAATCTTTTGCCATTGGATAGATTGTACCATTTCCATCTCTAAGAATAATAGGAGATTCCTACATTTGGGAAAAAAGTTTTACCATTAAGTCTCCACAATTTATAAATATTATCCTTCCCAAAAGGTCCAGTTCTGCTTGACTGCCAACAACAACAGTTTACCTAAAATTCTCATTTACGCCATTGTCTCCTGTCATTACAAGTGGCACAGCATAAGATTTCAGATTCCCTTTCTCAAATGCCTGAAATGTGCTTAACATAGTAAATACTATTAAAAGTATCTTCTTTATATATATATACATTCATTACGAAACATTACCAATGAAACATATAGTACCTATACTTTTAGCTTAGTGAAATGCTGCAAAGAAAGTTGAATATATTGAAATGAAACGTTCAAATTCAGTTCTTTTGCCAAAAATGTTTCCTTCAACTATCCTAAGCAAAGTATATCGTGTTTGTGGAAGTTACTAAAATGGTTTTCAGCCCTCCTCCTGGATGCCTGCACAGTGTAATCAAGCTGTATAATCAGATAAAATAAGATACTTAACACTGGATAGTAGAAAGAATTGCACAAAACCTCAATATATCACTTTTAGTATCAAATACAGATTTTTTTTCTTAACATTTCCATTTATTCTCAAGAGTGGATTTTCATCTGACCCAATTCCAAAATATAGCTAGATAACTAGTTTACACTAACAGGAACTACTCTGTCAAGTTTGTTTCCCCCTTTTTTACTTTTTATTTAAGTTTACTTATTGAGTAAGATTATTAAAAGTGCTTAAGTCAGTTATATTGCTCTTCCCCTAGCGCCTTCAAAATATTAATGATAGCAGCAAGCCTTTCTTAACCCGTTTGAAGAACTATTTCTTTGCCAGTCTTTGGAAATGCCTTACAAAAGGCTGTACCATCCCATTCAAAGATGATGGAAGTGAAGCGCAGTGAGGTTGAATGATTGAGATACAAAATCACAAACCTGTCCAGCTGTAAAAATAGCAACACTTCTCTCATTCTGACCCAGGAATGCAATGCTGCTAGTAGGGAAATTATTTTCCTGTTCAGCCTTTCCTGTGGCAAGGTCAAATATGCAGTATCGAACCCAGTTCCCAGTTTTCAGAACAGCATGCACTCCTTCAAAGATACACGAAGAAAAAAGTTAATGTCTTTTACTGATGCATCCAGTAAAAGAACTCCTAACTAAAGCACTTTTAAGGAATTACTAATCTCAATGGAAACAACTGTTATGTTAGTTTGACAGTAGTTGTTTTCCACTAGGAAGTGAGACAGGTAATAAAGGATCCAACAGAGTATCTTAAGTAAGTCCTACTTACCTTTTGAATCTACATTTACTGCTAGGATCTCTGTTTTTTCAGGAATACACAGCTTTTTAGGTGTCCTTTGAAAACAGTCAGGAACTTTTGGAGTTCCACCAGTTTTTACAACCTGAAAACATCCGTAAAATTTTAAGATGCAATTAAGCACACAGTGCTGAAATTTCAAAATACTGATTGTTTTCTCAATGTTTCACAAAGACATACCTGCAGTTCATCTATTCTAAGCAGTCTACAGTCTTGGAGAAGAGAAGAAGGATCAGGATCTGAATTAGAACTGCTCTGACAGTTTGCATTACTGGAGGTGCCTGGAAATTTCACAGCAACGTAAGCACCATCCACTTTTAGCACCTACAAGCAGAACACATTACAGTTTTACCAAAAGCTTTGAATAGAAACTGTTTAGGTTGATTTGCTTCAAAATAAACCAGACCTTTATCAGGAAAAGAAAAATGTTTATAATAGTAAGTGATAAAATTCTACAGCTCTTGGTCATTAGCCTTGTTGTTTTGCTAAAATTACTGAAATCTTAAAAACTTGGATTTCTTAATGACTTCACAGGCATCCTGAATCAGATCAAAGTTCCAACATCCTATGGCCAACAGGAACCAACACCAACCGACTATAGAGGCTCCTACTGATATTTCCTCGCTCTCTTTCCAGCTTCCACCTACTAGAAACAGCAGGACAACTTCATGTTTAATAGCCTTCTCTTATTAATTTGTCCAATCACTTTTGGAAATAAACACTATTCTTGTGGCAATGAATTCCAAACACTAACTAACAATTCAACAAAACACATCTACACTGAGCCTCTTACTTCTTTAACTGCCCATTAGCTCTTATACTAAGAGAAACAGGAAATCACTCTTTTTTTTTTTTTTTGGCCCAATCTAAAAATTTTTAAAGCCTCTGTTGCAGAGTCTTAGTCCTCATTCCTCAAGATGACTGTGCATAGTGGAAAAAAGAAGTGTTGGTTTATGGGTGTATTATCTGTTCCTTACACTCGATGATAAAGTTCTCCACTCAGTCCCTTAGGACTGATACAGACAAGTCTATCTATACAAGACACTTCATGCATCTGTGTCCTTCTCTGCCCCCCAAGGAAATGGAAGTTATTCAACCCCACACTGACACAGTCATTTCTGAGACTGTAAGCTGCTCTAAAGGGTTGCTGCCATGCATATCTAATCAGAACTGTCAAAATAGGTTTCCCTGATATAGAAACATCTTATGCTATCACCAAACAGCAAGGCCCTTTGAGTTTCCAGTTGAGACCATAATTTTCTCAAAAGGAAAACAAAGCTAAGAGGGAAGGGGGCAGGGGGAAGGACAGACAATGTTTTAATTTTGAGTAGAAATAAGATCTCGGTATACTCTCAGTCTTGATCAAAGTTAGATACAAGCAACTGTCAATCTTGATTAGGCCCCGATTTCTCAATACTTTCTACACAGAAAGCGCTTACAAAGCAATATTAAAGATCCAGATGTAATCAACTTTATCTAAAATGTCCCTGACAATAAAAAACATCTCTCAAATTTTCAAGATATTGTAGGTAATAAAAATCCAGGCTTTTCCATGTTTTCTCCCAATTTCTCTAGCTAGGTGCAGCCTATCAAGCATGCTAGAGAAAAGGATATATTGACAAACATGAAAGCACTAGCAGATTTTTTGTAACAAAGATTATTGTGGACAGAGAGCACTTGCTCCCCGTATGCCGAAACGTCACTCTAGTAGCAGAGTTCCTAGTTCCAGTAGTAGAGCATCGCTGATGGCTGTAAGAATACTACTCAAAAATTTCAAAATTCAGACCTAGTCAAAAGATGAAAGATTCACGAACTTTAACTCTGATTTAGACTATACAAAGACAGATTTCTATTGAGACTTGCAAGGTAACACTCTAGACAAAAATTTGATTTGGTCAAAAAATTAAATCAAGGTACATTTACATGGTTTTAAGGTAATCAGACTAACTTGTAAGCCTGAAATCACATACGTAGTTCAACCACAGCTTCTAGACTGACATGTAGAATTTTTTTTTTTTTTTTTACTGACTAAATGTTGCTACAAAAGCTTTGTAAATTTGGGCTGCTTCTGAAAACAGAAGATTCTAAATGGTCAACGTCTAGCAGGGCGTATGAAATCTTGTTTATGAAATTTCAAATTTATAATCGGGGGGGTGGGGGGAAGAAACACACCTTAAGAAAAGGCACAATCCTCAAATATTTAACATATCCTGTCTCCATAACTAAAAGTTTTCTTCTACATGCTTTCTGGCTGCTCTTAGTGCTATCATCTACATCACTTTTCACCTACATCACTTTTCATGTGTTCAAAGAAACGCTGACAGTTTTTAAAGTGCTGGAACTCTATGGTGACTCTTTCAGAGTTCACATGCAAATATTTTTTTCTTTACCATTTTGTGGTTCAAGAAGAAAATCAAATATCTTTAAAAAGTGGAAAATATGTTTATTAAGATTTGGTTGAGAAGAAATTCACCTCTGAAGAGGTTGAATTCAACCTCTTCAAAGTTCTTTAGTTAAACAGTTACTACTACGGCTATTGGCTGTTACACAGAAAGAAAAAACTATCCATTGATGTAGCAAGCAACCAGGAGCTCAAGCGAAACACTTGATAGCAATTGTACATAGAAAGCTCCAAAGCAGAGATGTGGTATAATGGGCTGGCACTAAACAAGATAAATAAGCAACATCGACATTCCTCTTTAATTGAAATTATATAAGTCTGAATTCATTGAAAAACACATTAACAAAAATAAAATGCAAGAGCTTAAAGGATTTAGACGTTTTAGCTTACAGAACTAACGTATACTTACACTGTTCATATTGCTAATGCAAAAGTTTCATCAATTAGAAACAAGCATTTTACAGAACTACATATACAATGTTTGCCTTATTAGGACTAAATTAAAAAAACTGAATCAAACAAATGAAAAAAGCAAGCAACAAAATGGAAGTTTAAAGATTTTTTTCCAAAAGCAAAATACCTTTTTATAGCATTTTCAACTACAGGATAATGAAATCCAATCTTTCTTCTTAATGGAAGAAAAAAATGTATTGATAAACTGAAAGATGAACATACTTGTTATCTCCTTTACCCTTACTATCAACCCATTGCCACACTCCTTTAAACCACAATGCCAAAGCACACTGATTGGCAGAAAACACTCAGCTGAAGTCCCTTCCTCAAAAGGAAGTGGAGGCACGTCCTGAGACCCGCTTCTTCTCCCCTATTCCCTCTTACCATTGTTCATGTAAAATCACATTAACAATAGGCTGAATAGCCTCAAAAAATAAAAAAGTTGACTACCAGCACCTGAGTCTTCCAGAAGCAAACCTGTCTGGACCCACTAGTAATCTGTAGAATCCTTCCCTCTCCAGAATCACCATATTCCCTCTCAAGACACAGCACCAGCAGACCAGGGAAAACACATTTTTTATTTCTTATCTGATCTCCTTGTTGGAATGGAAGAAATTTTAACATCACAGAAAAGGCTTCTACTCAAAGTAGAATGAGCACTTCCAAAGAAATACTTACACAATTTTTAAAATATTCAACTTTGAAGGATTAAGAACAGATTCCTAATAGAGATTAGGTAACTCTTCTGGCACTACATCCAGCCTAAGCTCTTTCAACTTATCCTTCTCATTGGAAGGCTTCAATCTCAGACAGAAATCAAACAAAAACCAAAAAGTTCAAGTAACTGACCAAAATAATATAATACAAATTACAAGTTAAAGAACAAACTACTCAATCCAAATTTATGTTTCACAAAATCCCTAGGACTTGATAAGCTTTCCGGGCATAGGAGCTGCAAAACTGGTAATACACAGAAGTCTCACCTGAATGAGAATAACTTTGATGAACAGAAGCAGTTTGGGGAGGCCTTGGACACTGCCAATCGAAAGCCTCAGAGCAAAACGAACCGCAGCTGCCAAAGAAGAAAAAAGCAGCTCCAACCCAGACTCCCTACCCTTTTGTTCTAACAGTGGTTCCAGATACCATTTAAGCCATTCCAGAAGAGGAGATCCAGAAGCTAATGTGGGTAAGTAGAATATTCCAAAGTGGATGGGATGGACAAAACCAGCTCCTATTCCTCTGATACCAGTGAGCAGTAACAAAGGCTTTTTTCAGCCCATATCTTTTCTAAACTACACTGAAAGAAGACTCCATCAGACTTCTCACCAATGCAGACAACAGAAGAGACAAGGGCCAGGCTTTTGATTCCATCAGTCTTCCATTAGGTGGATAATCTTATAACCATTACCTCCCCCATCTAATGACGGACTTGGAGGAATAAAGGCTTAGTTTTGTTCGAAGCCCATGACGGATTTCAATTGAAATATATTCATATTATATTTCATATTTCAATATTTCATATTGAAATATATAATTGAAAAATAATATATTCCAAGGAGAAAGAGGACTAAATCCAAGAGTATATCTAGCAGACTTCTGCTTTCTTCATTTCTTTCAAGACTGCTCCAACATAAGAACTTTGGCACTCTTGCCACACTCTCTGGTCATTTGTTGCTTTGGCACCATACGCAATCCACATTTACAAAGCTGTGTGTAAAATGCTGGTTGTACGATGTACTGGTATTAGAATAATCACAAGCAGTCATCTTAGATCTTAGCACCCAGGGGAGGGCTGTTACTATATCAAGATCAGTAAGAGCCCAGAGAGAAACGGGCATGTTAGAACTTGACACCATCTACCTGCCCACTGTTCTACAAACAGAACAGAACAGTGGTCTCGGAAGGATTTTAACCAAGCACTTTTTGGAGACATCATGAAG
Organism: Fulmarus glacialis; assembly: GCF_000690835.1. Taxonomy (NCBI): domain Eukaryota; kingdom Metazoa; phylum Chordata; class Aves; order Procellariiformes; family Procellariidae; genus Fulmarus; species Fulmarus glacialis. The sequence goes on along the minus strand of NW_009223101.1, from coordinate 9,501 downwards.
TTGTTGCATACATCCAAAACTACACGAACACAAATTTTCCAGAAACAGAATTATTTCAAGAACACAGGCTGAGCATCAGTAAATCTAAGCCCCTTTCCTATCTCTAAATTCCACCTCCTGAAGCCTAAGTGAACAATTCTTTTTTTGCGTAAAACAAAAAGTTATCTAAATACTTTTAAAAGGTGGCAAACATTTTGACAGAAGCTCATGGCTGTCACACTTTATTCACTTTATTCTAAAGAATATAAATGTTCAAAATTTCAGATGTTTTTGCAGGTAAAAGGACAGAAATCAGTTTTTTGTTCCTTTTACTACTTCAGATCTGAATCATTACATAAGATAAGATTTTTGGCCTCACAGATCAATTAGTTTAGTGCAATTGACTTCATGCTGTGCTCAAAAAACATCCACCAAATTACCAGTGCGTATTTTTCAAAGATGTCCCAATATGTACATGCTCTATGACCATGAATTTTACTTGATGACAGCACTTTGAGAGAAGCAAGTGTTGCTCTACTGACACCATGCTTTGTAACATCAAGTACTTAAAACTCAAAACAGTGCTTCAAAGCCTTTCCAATTTTTGGAAACACCAAAGGTAACAAATTCCCAGGTTACGTAGGAATAGTATATTCTCATGCAGGATGCTTATGCCACTGAGGCCATCCATACCAATACATCAAAGATGTGACTTTTTAGAACGTCATTCAGTAATCAAAAGACCATGGAAAATCAGATGATTCTATATCTGGGTGGACTTTAAAAGGGTAGCGCTTCTTAACCCATGAAGTCTTAAGAGCCCAAACCTGTATGATTATGTTTTTGCAGTCTGAACCTCTGTACACATTCAAAAATTATTTATGCACAGAACAGTCAGATTGTTCAGAATTCATATCCTCTTTGTGCTTAATTCAGCTCACAACAAGCTAAATTACAAACATTACTGTTCCGCAATGAACAACATTAGCTATTCTGGAGCCTGCAGGAGAACACTGCAAAGAGCAACCCTTCTGCAGACTAAGTGCAGTCTTTTTCACACAATCGCACAACTGATCCAAATTACAAACAGAACTTATAACAGGGTATAAACTGTATTTCTGTCTTTAACCTAGACACCACTAAGCAAAAAATTTTTATGGTTTTGTCTGCTGGATTCTATCTAAACTCTAAAGATAAAGTGTTACAAAACTGTAAAAGGAAAAAAGTGAATGACCATGTACATCCCTGGAAAAGGACTTTATGAAGCATGCTTTATGAAGAAAAAAAAGCATCTTTGCCATAAACGACTGATGTAGAATAGATTCAGCACCAATAACTCTATGCAGAAGACAGCCCGCTTATTGGTTTTACCACTTCAGTGAAAATATCAACATATAAAAATTCAAGCTCTTCTATATTTATTATAGTAGTTCTTGACAGAGCGCACAGACACCTTTACAACTGTATACAGAAATAGCAAAATGGTCTCTGTCCTGAAAATCTTAGGATTCAAAGCAGGAAGGACAGATAAGGACAACAGGGGCTTTCCCAAAGCTGATATGAGAGGCAAACAATGGTTTCAGCGACTTCAACTAGATCTCAAAACCTCATTTACAGAAACTGAAGTGTTTCAATGAATTAAGTTGCTCCATACTCCCTTTTGCAGACATGACCTAAACTTGATAATGAAAATTCATTGTGGGTCTCCTCCTTTCAAAGATACTGCTCAAGGCAAATATTCCACTCCTGCACAAGTAAACCCATTAGGGATGCAGGTAAAATAACTCTGACTAAATCCAACTGCCTTCCGTTGGACAGGTATTTCCTCTTCTGGTAACTTTTTTTTTGATCTTCTATGAATCAAGTAGAAAGCAATCCAACCTTTACTGGCTTTCCTGTTGCTCTTATTTCTGAAAAGCATAGCAGAGAACTGTCTAGATGACCTAATCCTTCCTAACATTGCACAACAATGCCAGAGGAGAAGCGGAGTATTTTCCTCTATAGCACTCTATGAAAAAATTACAAGGACCAAATAAACACATTTTCTGGAGTAATAAATCAAATAACTTTATAATCACATTAATGAAGCACGTAATTTCTAATCAAAACATTTCTGTTCTTTGGTTGCCAGAACATGAGATTCACCCAAACGTTCAGCTGATGTTGTATGTAAAAGTCAGTCACAACACGTGTTACTCTTCACAATCTGACTGGACATGTGGGAGGTATTGCTCAAGTCATCAAAAAAAAAAAAAAAAAAAAAAATCTTTTGGATAAAACCACATCTGCTTTTCTTAATATAGTGGTCATTCACTACACAGTTTTATTCACAACACATTCAGTCTATTACTATCATTGTGTTATGGACAAATAAAAATGCAGCAAAAGTCGTACTAGTCAGAAACATCCTTAAGCATCCCCAAAACTAGGATTCTTGTAACAGTTAGCTTACCTAAAAGGAAAAACTTTTTTTTCTCCCTCCCCAAAGATGGTGGGACAGTGTATTTTAGACAAACCTTGCCAACAGGAACATTCTTAACGTCTTCCACAAACACAACTTCCCGCAGAGACCACTGCTCTTCATTCACTTTCTCCTCCTCTTTTGGGGCAGGAGTAGATCGTCGTCGCTCTGAGTCAAAAAAGTTATTACCAAAAAAAGACTTGAAATATTTAATCAAAGCATCAAAATGCAATGTTCAGTAAACACCAAACCTTTCACCCAAAAAAGACTATCAACTGTCAAATCTAGAAATTAACAAGGGGTTAACAAGAATCTGACTTTAGAAGTCAGAGCTACCTAATAGTGTACCATGCCACTTTCATGTTTTTCTTTGATATTAGCACTAATAAAGCCTATCTGATAAACAAAGCAATTTTTAAGGACATTTAAGCGAAATAATTAGAATACAAGAAATTGTTTTGGCAGGGCTCAGATATTCATGCTGTAAGTAAAAAGGCTGACACTGTAAGACCCTGCATTCAGCGCTGCTACAGTGCTTTATATCACCCTTACAAAAAGTCTGCTTGTCCACTACATATGGATTTTTTGGTAAACTTCTAGAGGAGTAGCAAATGAGCCAGAAAATAGTTATTTGGGCTAATAGCAATTGCAATACAGTTAGATTTGCTGCAAAGACATTATCTGAACAGTAACTGTAGTACACTCGGGATCAAATTTAAATACGTAACATGGCTAAATTAACACTGACAAGAACCTTTAATCTCTTGAATTGAGTATATATTATAATTAATATTATCAACCTATTTAAAGTAAGAAGAAGAGAACTTCTAAGCTAACTGTGAAGTTAACTTCAAACACTAGTTCAAAACCCCAAGCAAAGTTATAGTCGGTGAAAAATTACAGTTGAAAGAACTGCAAAGAGAAGAAATCAGTAGCAAAGGACTCTACTAGTTAAATTAATTAGTACTGCAGATCTGAGCACAAGAGATTCTCAGTCACTGAATGAGGCCATTTGATTCTCTAGGTGAACGCCTTTTAAAACTGCAGTATGTGAACAATTAGAAGAAACAGGAGCAGAGAGAAGATTTCTTCAAATGATGGCATTGTAATTAACCCTTTAAAAATGTATGGGTTTAAATGGAGAAAAAAATGCTTAAGCGGTCAGTTACATGAATTCTAATGAAGCCCTTTAGGTTTTTAAGTACAACTTCTACTATTAAACTTCTCTCACTGCTTTTGTATGTTAGTAAAGAATGTCTAATTTTAGACATTTTATGTAATAGATGATGAACTATTGCTTTACACACTGAAGTTCACCTGCAAGGCAAGCTGTGCAAGAACAGCTTAATCTTAAAAGGAATTTTCCAAAACAAGTTCCACTTCTGGGCTGTAAAGAAACTCACTATCACATTGCAATTAAACATAAACAACTTTATCTTCAGACCTCCTCTCGATCACCTCCTGAAAGATACTTTTGATTCTGAGAACTAAGTGTTATGCTTGCTTAGATACACCTTACCTTACTACCTTACATCAGGTAGTCACTGCTTATACTAATACATTTAAATTTAACACTGACAATTCACTGATTATCTAAAGTCTATTACAAAAGCCTTTACATATATTGCAGTTCAGACTGAACAACCGAAAAAGATTCTGAAATTAGTACAGAATCTTTGTAGAACTGCCTTTTATGAAAACTTCTTATCTACACAAATATTTTATGTTACTATGAGCTACACATTACTTACTATATGGCATTGATGCACTGCTTGCTATTGAAGATGCATCACTACAAGTGGAAGCTGGGGATGGCGGAGGACCCATCTCAGTTTTCACTGGTTCCTGTTTACTTTCAGGTCTAGAAAAAAGGTGTTACTTAGAATGAAGAAAGAAAAAGGTGAAATCTTTTCCGTGACAATGGACAAAGTGTCAGTGTGTCCCAGCCATGTTCCTTTAATAATACTTTAATGAAATAACTCCATACTTGCGAACAACCATCCTAACTGACAAGGCTATACATCTGACCCCTTAATCAGGGTGCAGCTTTATAACATTAACTGAGCACAGATACAATATTCCAGAAAATAAACATCCTTAGATGCGCTTCATTTGAAGACAGGAAGACTTATTAGCTTTATACAGTAACCTGAAATTCTAAAACTGCTAAACTTTTTCAAGCTTTTCTTGAAACGGTTTAAATCTGTTTTAAGAAACATTTAAATGGCAATTGTCAACCCAATGATTTTTTTTTCAAACTATGAAGGGGCTGAAACAGGTCTCTCAATACCATGAAGAAGAGCTTGAAAACAGTTAGTTCAATAACAAAACCATTTTCAGTTATTCAGATATAAAATCTTGGAAACTTTATGAAACACTGCAGGAAAGTCTTCATTTAATATTCCTTCTGCATTTCACATTTCCATAGTTGTTTCACACAACTGAGATGCCTTTCCTGCAGTGAGTATTTCTGCACATTTAGAAGAGTTTACAGGAAAGCTAGAATCTTATAAAGAAGGAAAAAAGTTCAAACTGATAAAAACCTGACCTTCTTTTCAATTTTTAATCAATCACCAATTCAAGAGAGTATCAAATAAATGTTCTGTGTGTATGTGTGTGTGTTCAACACTTACTTTGCCTCAGTAGTTTTGCTAGCTTTCTCCATGTTTTTCAAGCTCTCGGGTGACCGAAGCTGAAATCGACAGCTGTCATTCATGTTCCAAACAGATTCCATTAACACACCCACTTTAGGAATTCCAGCACTGATTGAAAAAGCAACTGCGCCAGCATGATAGAGGGGGTTATTTCTTAAACACACCTAGAGATAGAAATATTTATTTCTATGAGAACAATGGATTATACTGAGGGAAATCATATAAGCATGCATTTTCTTGGTGACATATGTAGTAGTCAAAAAATAAGAAAACTTATGGAACTAGATGAAGAGCAAAGTCAGCATGATGTACCATGCACTTTGCTAGAAAAAGAGGCTGTTGTGCAATTCACAGCTGAAAGCAACAGCTTTAGCAGTGCAACTGTTTAATATATAGTATTTAGATGCTCAGCCACAAAAGGAACAATTCATCCAATAACAAAGGCTCATCCCAGAGTTGATTACAATGGATTAGGAACCAAAAGAAATGTGCTCCCTGGGAAGGAGCTGTTTTGTCTCATACTAGTTCTAATACTAAACATAGAAAGAATCCTACACCTCTGTATCAGCTATTAACCTTATCGGTAAAGGCTTCAAACCAAAGGCCTATCTCACTGCACAAATAAATCTAACCCAGACTCTAATGCTGCAGGCACTTAAATGCCAAATCATTTACAAAGCTATGTGCTCTATTGAGAATCGTATTTCTACACTTACTTTCTCTCAAAATACAGAACCAGTAGGTAAGTTAAAACAGAAGCACTTTGTGTGAGTACAGCTTGTTCCTCCATGTTTGCAGCTATAATCATACTTGTAAAACAATAACAACACTAACAGGACACATCAATTTACAGTCATATAATTAAAACATACTATTTTAATTCCATACCACTGCATAACAAGACTGGAACCTAATTTGTTTTGTTTTGTTTTTCAAGAGCAGGCTGTAAGCTCATAAAAATGCCACTTGTGACAGTTGCACTTGCCTGGGTTCCAACAGTTATGTTTGGCATAGAAGAGATACCAGCACTAGACTTTGGTTTTTTATTTTTTGCTCTGGCCTTTTCTAGCATTTTCTTCCTTTGGCTGAAAGGAACGACACCCCTGTGGAAAAACGCATATTATTTAAAAAAAGGCTATGAAAGAAATGCTTTGTTTATAACTTTGAACACTTTATTCCTTCTGCTTAATGTAGTCATGATAAAACATACAAGTCTCTGTGCCACCTTCTCCAAAATCTCAAAGCACTGTAGAAATGACATCTTTTTCTATATTCACCCCCACTTTCCAAATTCATCTCAACTGGCAAATTTATTAGGAGGAGGAGGAAGAGAGAGAGCACGTAAGATATGTCACTGCCAAATGGCTTTCCTTCTGGTCCAAAATGCTGCAAGACCTTTGTCGCAGATGGTACGCTCCAGTCACAGCTTTCAAGTTGCAGGTTGTCCCCTCTGAACTTGAGAATATCTTTCCCATAACTAGTGATAATTTCCAGAATTTGCAGTCATTGGGGAACAGGATAAGCTTTTTTGTTTTTAAATTCTAAAAGCCTCACTTTCTCTCTGGGGATGTGGCTAAAGGAGTCTAGGACTCTTATGACAGACTTAAGCTGCAAGAGGGGAAAAAAGGACACTTCTTTTGTAATTGAATCCACTCAGTTTGGCTGAAAATAACGTCTACGTACACAGTTAAGCATGCTTATTATTTTGATACTTCATGGTTTAGTCAGTTAGAGTTAGATGCTTTTATTGGAAAACCTCCTTCACGTTAAGTAAAACATGAAAAGCATCAGTCCTGTGCAACACTGGAAACTGAAATCCTGTCTAGTGTACTACAGACCACTGTAACTAAGGATATCAATAATAAGAGAAGCTTCTGTCTACATCAATCTGATTAACATAAAATCACCACTGCTGACATTTAACCCCTCCCAGAAAGGACATGTTGGTTAATAAATAAATTGCTTTCAAAGATTACATATAAATGCTAATAAGTCTTTTTATATATTGCACCGATTATTCTAAAAGCAGTAAAGATGGCAGGTTCTAATAGCCAGGTATCTCCAATGTTATGGCTTATTAGTTTCTATACTAAGAGTACTTACTCTAAGTGAGGTATGACAGCTGTGACATAACGAAAGGGCCAAGAACCAGAGAGCTCTAATTTTGAGATTTGGGACTAGAATTTAGAATAAAATACGTCTGTGTTTAAGTTTACAAGCCTAGCTACAGTTCTACTTAAATATTTTCCAGGAAGTTATTAGAATTTAATGAGAAAGCTGCTTCATAGAATCAATTTTCAATGCTCTGATTTCCAACTTATCATCAAGTATTTAATTCACCCATGCCTAAAAGCTACTTAAGCTTTGGACATGATATGTAATGCAACAACTCCTGACACACTGACAAAAATAATGCATACTGACAACGCATTAGTAATATTCAATGAATTCACTCAAATTAGAAATTCATATCAGAGCTCTTTTGGGAGTGTTGTTTTTGAGGGTTTGGGGGGGTTTTTTGTTTGTTTCGTTGTTTTGTGGGGGTTTTTTTTTGGTTTTTTTTTTTTTAAACACAGGCTTCCTCATTATCAAATTGTTAGTTAAAATATTTTAACTAACATTTCATATTTTACAATGTTTTAAAGTGTTATATTTTAACAACAAGCTCCAGAGGGAGCATCTGATGTTATTTTTCCTTTCTTTAAGATTTGGACCACAAATTAACAGACCAAATTTTCTAACAGAGCCTGACAGAAGAATGTTGACCTCATACGTGGGTAAGTTTGTTCCATATTTATAATCTGAAAAAGGCCTGAAAGGGCATAAAGAAGTTTATTCTCTGATACTGTTTAGTACTAATATATCTGAATGCTAAAGCATTTATACACGTCTCCTAAAAGAATAACCTTATTCTTTTAGCTTTAGGCATTAAAGAAGAGAATAAATGTACTTTAGAAAGGGAACCTAAGCTCAAGTGCAGAGTTACAGAACTCAGAACAACTGTGGTTCCGTAGTTTTGCAATGCTTCTCAGAGCCAAGGACGTGAAGACATCCAGTGGATCTACACTGTTGTACATAAACCCAGTATTTACTTACCACCAATACAAGTTGTTCTCTAGTTGAGCACACGTATAAAGAGCACAACAATGTAAAGAAACAATCCGTTCTCCCTGAAGCTCCGAGTATGTCTGTGCAGTATGTTCTAATTTAGAAGCTACGGAGCTTAAAGTTTCATCTACCCAGGTAGCAACCTAAGGGAGAAGGGAAAAAAGGAACAGAGGAGGTAGGAGAAAAAAAGAAAAGTTCCACCTTAGTTGCACCTTTAATGTAATATTTACTGGTTTTGAAAGGAAAAAAAAAAACAACACACCACACAACAAAACAAAAAACAAACAATGATTCCCTCTGGAATTTTATCCCCTACCACCTTTTCTTTCCCCAGAAAAGAGCTTTTCAGGATTTTTTTTTTCCTCTATTTCCAATCCCCAACAAAACCAAAAAAGGTAAAAAAAAAAAAAAAAAAAAAAAAAAAAAAAAAAAAAAAAAAGAGCTGTGCCATAAAAATACTTCAACAAGTGCATATACTTTACCAAATCAGTTTCAAGTTCACTCTTAACTGGGCAGAAAAGCATATTTAGATAACTAACTTTGCAGCACTGAAAGTGTCAATGCTCTTAGTTTTTCTAGTAAATACATGCACAACATTAACAAGCTTATCTATTCTTAAAGCAGTGTCAGTCTCTACTGTAACAGCAAAAAGTCAAGTATTTCGGATAATCAGGTAAAACAGGTATCTTTTCACTGTTTCAGCTGTAAATCTGCCAGATTTTTTTTTTTTTTTTAACCTTTTTCCATTTTTACAAAACACCAGTTGGGTTTCTGTTTTGTTCTTACATCCGTATAGAGGAAAAGAAGTGGAATGAACGAATTAATTAAGTACTTTCTACTACTGATGAAGCTGAAGAATCAACTTCTCTAAATATACTGCAAGAAAATGAAAAAAAGAACTTTGTCAAATTCAGCAACCAGCACACATCTCATACCTTGTTATTTTCAGTGGCAACAGTTGCTCTAATACTATTTGCAGAAAGGAGAACTATCTTTTCATTGGTTAATCCCAAGAACATGGCTCGTGGATGATGTAGCGAAGGATTCTTTGGAAATAAAAAAATATTTTAGATATTCAAAGCATATAAATCATTCTGAAGGTAAGCATTTAAAGATGTACAGTACCTGTGCATTTCTGTACGGCTCTGATTCACTCCACTTCCATTGATAGAGTTCTCCTTTACTGCTAACAGCCACGAGCTCAGAGTACAGAGCTCCGATAGAAATAAACTTTGTTCCATCCTACAAATACATAAATACGAGGTCTAAGACAGCAATATTATAAATATATATATATAA
>NW_009223100.1:0-857 GCF_000690835.1 Fulmarus glacialis | reverse complement strand
CACCAGTGTCACCCCTGCCACCAGCAGCACCGTGTGCCAGGGACACCCGTGCTCCCAGTCCCATCACCCCAGTGACACCAGTAACACCCCACACCACACGCGGGGGCCCCAGCGCCACCAGTACAGCCTGCAGCACGTCACGGGCGCTGCTGGGTGCCCCCTGCCCCTCCCAGTCCCTCCCAGTGCCTCCCAGTGCCCCCAGCAGTGCCCCCAGTGCCCCCAGGGGCACTCCCAGTGCCCTCAGCGGCGCCCCCAGTGCCTCCCAGTGCCCCCAGCAGTGCCCCCAGTGCCCCCAGGGGCACTCCCAGTGCCCTCAGCGGCGCCCCCAGTGCCTCCCAGTGCCCCCAGCAGTGCCCCCAGTGCCCCCAGGGGCACTCCCAGTGCCCTCAGCGGCGCCCCCAGTGCCTCCCAGTGCCCCCAGCAGTGCCCCCAGTGCCCCCAGGGGCACTCCCAGTGCCCTCAGCGGCGCCCCCAGTGCCTCCCAGTGCCCCCAGCAGTGCCCCCAGTGCCCCCAGGGGCACTCCCAGTGCCCTCAGCGGCGCCCCCAGTGCCTCCCAGTGCCCCCAGCAGTGCCCCCAGTGCCCCCAGGGGCACTCCCAGTGCCCTCAGCGGCGCCCCCAGTGCCTCCCAGTGCCCCCAGCAGTGCCCCCAGTGCCCCCAGGGGCACTCCCAGTGCCCTCAGCGGCGCCCCCAGTGCCTCCCAGTGCCCCCAGCAGTGACCCCAGTGCCCCCAGTGGCACTCCCAGTGCCCTCAGCGGCGCTCCCAGTGCCTCCCAGTGCCCCCAGCAGCGCTCCCAGTGCCTCCCAGTGGCACACCCAGTGTCTCCCAGTGCCCCCAGTGGCGATCCCAGTGCCTC
>NW_009223099.1:0-220 GCF_000690835.1 Fulmarus glacialis | reverse complement strand
GAGCCAGGTACAGGGAGCCCGTGTGTCCCAGGGTGCTCCCAAGCACGGGACCCTGGGATAACAGCTGTGTTGGTGGGTCATGGAGCAAAAAGCCAGGGAGAAATGCCTTCCATGGGGCTCGGCACTGCTGGGGGCACGGCTGAGCCCTCCCTCATGCAGACTCAAAATGGGGCATGTGTGCTGGGGACAAGCTTCGGCTTCCCGCTGCCCGCCGGGAATC
>NW_009223098.1:415-3434 GCF_000690835.1 Fulmarus glacialis | reverse complement strand
TCCCCCCCCCCAAGTGACCCCATTAGTGGTCAGGGCTGCAGAGGCTCTGTCACCCTCCCTGTCCCATGGGTTCCCAGTGACACCATCCAGTGAGGGCTGGGGACTGGAGACCCTCAGTGCCAGCCCCAGTGTGGCCCCATTCTCAACCCCCCTCCATGTGGGCCCATTGAAGGGACTGAAGTGAAGCAGGACCACCCCCAGCATCAGCTCCCATGGCCCCTGGCTGCTGCACAACAGCTTCAGTGGGTGACAGTGGTTCACAGGCCCCAGCACCTCTCCCTGGGCCACCTGCGGTGTCCCCTGCACCAGATGGCCACGTGGACATCGATCCCAGCACCTCTCAGCTGCGCCTACTGGCGGGGGGCACACGTATGCTTGGGCCAGTGCCATGTCACCACAGTGACAGCCACCAACTCTGCTCGGCTCAGCTGACCTGGGTTCAAAGATCACCCTGAGATGTGCTGTGAGATGAGGCTGCATAGCAGGGCCAAGCCAGCGGGGCCAGCGTGGCACCCAGTGCCATCGCCTGATTGCCACTTGGAGCTGGACTTGGAGCTGCCCTTGCATGGGGACGGGGACAGGCGGGGAGGATAGGCAGGCAGGACGGGCAGCTGGCACCGAGCAGGGACCTGGGATGCAGCAGAGCCTGAGCGGGCACTGGGGACGAGCGGTGCGGGTGGCCCCTGGCATGGAGTCGTGGCTCAGTGGTGGCACAGCAGCTCGGGGCACTCCCCAGTTTCGGGAGCACTGAGCTGGTGTCACCATTAACTCATGGTTTCCGGCCCCTCATACAACGTGTGCAGCAGGTTCCCCCTGTGCTGCCACGCGTCACAGCCCTGCGCCCAGCCGCGCTGGGTACTCAGGGATGCCACCCGCTGGGCTTCAGGCTGTCCAAATTTGTTCAGTGACACAAAATACCCTGAAGCAAGATGGGAGTGAGGTGTGGGCAATGCCACTCGCCTGGCAGGTTTGGCAGAGACCTACCTCGGGCTCCTCGCCCCGCTGTGCCATGCTGGCTCAGGTGCATCTGGCAGCGGGCAGCCCCAGGGCAGACACCCCGGTGGGAGCTGGAAGCATCAGAGCTCGGGAGATCAGGACGAGCATCATGATCCTGCACTGAAGTGAGAAGCACAAACAGTTTAAGGGGTCTCTGTTTTGGGGTTTAAAGGGTCTCAGTTTTGGGGTCTGTGCTGCCTCCTGCTCCGGGTGCCAAGAGGAGTGTGTGGCAGTGCCATGTAGCTGTGGCCAGCTTGTTGCTGGCTCTGGGTGGTGGCATGGAGCAGAGGGCCCTGGACACCTCCTTGCTGGGGATGACCATGTCCCTGAGCAGCCACCGGGGACATCCATGCGAGTCTGTGTCTCTGCCTGAGCCCAGTCCTGCGCCACCCCCAAACACAGATTTGGGTACTGCAAAGCACTCTGTTCCCCCGACACACGTAAGCAGGGATCTGCCGGGGAGGCATGTTTGGGTCAACACCCTCCAGGCTTGGTGTGGGACCCCTGCTCTGTGCCTCAGTTTCCCTCACTACAGAGAAGACCTCTCACACGGGAGCAGAGGGGACTCCCACGATGGCACTTGCCCACCCTGGAGGGACCGGGCTCCTGCAAGACAGGGTGTCCTCAGCTCCCATTGTGTTTGGCCCCAGCACTATTGCTCTACTCCCTTTGTCCCAGGGGCTCCTCAGCTCCTGATGCTTTTGGTATTCCTGTCCTTGAGCAAAGCGCTGAGAAACTGCCTCCTGGGGAAACGTGGCTTTAGGAGAACAATGAGCTGCCCTTTGTACTGGAGATTGTGCAGAATGACCACAGATAGGTGTAGCCCTGCCTTACATATGAAGTAGGAGACGTAGAAAGACCAGGATTTCCTTGGATTAGGAGGATTTTCTCCCCCAAGTCTGGTGTTGCACAATTTCTGGTGGGGGATTTTAGACCTTCCTCCCAAGCAGATGCTCTGGGGGATCCTCATGGCGATAAATGAGCTGCCAAGGGCTGATCCCAGTGGGAATAAAGGTGCAGCAGCTCCCGCTAGGTTTGGGGTCCCCAGGGACCCACAGGTGGGTGGGGCTGGGCCACTCACAGGGTTCAGGCACCAGGACCAGCTCAGTGTAATGGTTTTGCAGGCAAGACCAGAGCTCAAACCAAGCAGATGCTCTGGGGGATCCTCATGGCGATAAATGAGCTGCCAAGGGCTGATCCCAGTGGGAATAAAGGTGCAGCAGCTCCCGCTAGGTTTGGGGTCCCCAGGGACCCACAGGTGGGTGGGGCTGGGCCACTCACAGGGTTCAGGCACCAGGACCAGCTCAGTGTAATGGTTTTGCAGGCAAGACCAGAGCTCAAATCCCCCTCTGACGGTGATGCTTCGCCATCCCAGCCTCCATATCCCTGAGCTGGGGACACTATTGGGTTCCAGGGGTGACTCTTCAGGGGTTGGGACCCAAATGCTGGCCCTGGGGACATGGTTCAGCCCTGGGGACAGGGATAGGGGTGGGGGCTGCCCCAGTGGATGATGGCTCTGCCATCCCACCTGCCACCTACACCTCCCCGCAAGCGTGAGCGCACCCGAAACCAGACAGCCCTGCCAGGCTGGGCCAGCCAGGACGGGGAGCGCGGCTTTGGGGGCAAACGGAGACGAGCATGTCCCAGAGCTGTTGGGGGGGCCGTGGGCTGCGGGCCAGCCTCCGCGTGGCTCCCTGGCTTGGGAACAGGCCTGCTTGCGTGCCACAGAGCTTCTCCAGGGCTCAGGGTATCTCCTGGCATCGGGCAGGGCATGCCGGGGGCAAAATGGGTCCAGGGGGACTGAAGAGGCAGCAGGGCTGGAGCCAATGGTGATTTTCCTCTCCCTTCTCTGGACTTCATTACCTGCTAAATTCAGAGTGCGTGGCTGTACCCCCAGGGAGCCGGGGGCTGGTGTGACCCTGGGTCTGTGAGCACCGTCCCCCACTCTGTACAGCTGGGCAGTATTTCGTGGTGCTCCTGTACCCGGCAGGGACTTGGGCAGGCGGTTCACAAGGGCCCCGCC
>NW_009223098.1:0-259 GCF_000690835.1 Fulmarus glacialis | reverse complement strand
AGCACGGAGGCTCACAGCCTCCACTGTCCCTGGGGAGCCAGGACTGCTGTGGGGACAGCAGGGTGGCTCAAAGGCTGCTGCTGCAGTGGGATGGGGACAGCTGGAGGCAAAGCCCAGCTCAGGGTGCCTCTGGGACACCCGTCAGGCTCAGGGTGGCTGTCCACCGTGGGGAAGCACTTAGGGGCTGGAGCTTCAAAGTCCAGCCCTGCTGTCAGTGGGGATCCAAAGGGCACGGGGGCCCCGGGAACTGCCTTGCGTC
>NW_009223097.1:0-8873 GCF_000690835.1 Fulmarus glacialis | reverse complement strand
ATAATAATAATAATAATAGTTAATATATGAGGTTACTCCTGATAATCTGTTTTTCATGTAAATGTGTAGTTGTTGGAATAAAGGCATTATATAATACAAAAGTCTGATTCCAGTATAATATCCTGGATGTACAGTAACTTATTTTACGGATTCCAGTTTCATTTAGTAGTATAGTTTAATGCTTGGTAAGAAGGGCTTGAATAGACCTTACTGCATCGCAACCTCTTTTATTTCAAGATATTAAAATAGGTAAGTAAGATGTAGGGGATTTACATTACTCAAGTTTCATTATCTCAAAAAAGAAAACTGCAAGTCTCTGATTCAGCAAAACAGCCCACATAGATGTTTAATTCAAACTGATCACCCTCAATGAATTCAGTAGTCACAAGCTAAGATGAGGTGTGAGGTTAAGATGGTCCGTGCGATTCAGTCACATAGATGAGAGACTACACAAAGGTGATATAACAACTGTTAATGTTCAATATGTATGTTTGATTTTGTAAAGCAGGTGAATGTAGGTTTAAATCCAGCCTTTTTGGCCAAGAAATGTTTTCCTTTTTTAGATCAGAGAATATGAAGACTAAACCACATCCCACATTATGAAGGGCAACAGAGGTCACTGACTTGATGCAGGACCTCTGGAGATCTCAGACCCAGATGGGACTACTGCCCACACTAGATCAGATCATGTGGATTTGTCTAGTCCAGTCTTGAAAACCTCCAAGCACTGAGAATATAAATAAACAGAAATATAAGCATTTCATAACATACATCTATCTTTTGGATATACTTTTTTTGAATATGATGTCTAACATTATGTTAGTTTATGGAATTAACCAGTCAAATGAAAACTTACAAGCTGAAACAACATTTAATTTAATTGTGGGGAGGGAAAGGCATATACTTCATTCTGTTAACTAGTACTGTCACAGCCAAATAACCAAACAAAGCAAACCACCTTGACTTTATCCTGTCTAATATTGAAATGATTATTTGTTTACCCTAAGCCCTCTGAATTAATAGCAGAATCAAGGAAGATCTTAATTTTCGAAGTGTCATGAGGTTTTTTTTGAATTCCTAGAAATCATAGATTTCTGATGACCAGAAGCTCACAAATAACTTATGAATACTGGAAGTAAATCCTAGGTTATGATTCATAACATGTATGTAAGTTGCAGTGTATTGATTCAGTAAGTCCCTATTATTATTTTTGCGTTTTTAGTGTTAAAAGCAGTGCTCTCTGCTTACGTTAGATCTGGTTTCTCACAAATATAGTTACTTGTCACTCTCACTGGTCTAAAGTTTAGTGCTCTGTATTAGAACACCTTGTTACACTAATTGTCTGATTTCTCTAAAGATATGCAACCCCCCACCTTACATGCAGTGTAAAAGATCTGCAACTACTAATAGTTTCATAAATAAAAATAAATAATTTCCAAAAAGTGGAAAGTTGTTTCTTGAAAATTAATTCTGATTGAATTTTAATTACACACCTGCCATATTTACCGATAGTTTTCCATAGATATTCAACATGTTATGTTTTACTAAGCACAAATGTTCACAAAAGGATTTCTTTAAAAGTATAAACATTCAAACACTTGTTAAGACAAATTTCAAGTTTGCAGTTTATACAGTGCTTTGTATAAACTTGCATACTGAAATAATGAAGCCTCAGAAAAAGGTCAGTATTAAATAATCATGTAACCAAACACGCCTTGAATGTTGTGGGCATACAAGCCATGTATTCTAGTTTATTTTCTTGACAAGTTAATATGGGCAATACTGCATAAATTGTCTATTAGATCATAGTGTTTACTATTTGCTTTTCATTTTATTTGAGTAGGTTCTTAAATATTTAATCAGAAAATAAAAATGGTATTACTTATTACTGTAATGATGAAAATAGAGCAAATGGTGAATTTTCAGGAAAGAGCTATTGGGTACATAATAATTTTATGTGCTAAGGAAAAACTCAAGTAATAATAAGTTGGACAGCTTGCATTTGTTTGTGAATGCTTTGTAATATGAGGCACACAAGTGGAGACAATGCCTTTCATTCTCCAGGGTTGCTGGCTTCTGATTTGTATTCAGGTGCCCACATCCTTCTGGCTTTGCAGACTCTTATATTGGAATTAGGTATCTACATATCTCTGAGGAGGCTGTTGTCATCCATTTGAAGACAGGGTTGTCATCCATTAAAATAATCCTTGTAAATAGTTCATTCAGGTTTCATCAGCCTATTCCTCCTCCACTTTTTGTGAGCAGAGTTTTTCTCTAGGTACTCTGAGCTACTGTCCAAAGGTGGCATACAATTGTTAATCAGGCAGGATTTTCCCAGTGCAGGAAATCAGTCACAGACAGGGAGCAGTTACAAGCTTCTGATAATAAAAAAGTGCCACTGGCACTCAGGACAGAGATGGGTGTTTTCGTACCTACCAGTGCTGTAATGCTACAGCCATCATCGTCTTCCCTGCTAGGACTGACGCACACACCCACACACACTCTCCTATGTTTCTTGCAATTCTGCCACTGAAATGACTCCCAATCCCACTGACTTTTATTGTGCATCTGCTGCTCACATTCCTATCCTATCCAGAATTATTTTCCTTATTTTCATTATTATGTTATTTTACATACTTGTTTGTTAAATTCTCAGGAACTTAGAAATTTGTCAAATGTTAAACTGACATGTAAATGTTTTACATTTTTATTCACAGCACTGTTCAAAGACAAAGAATATTTGAGAGCTGGTTTTTTGGTTTGTTTTTTTTTTTTTTACTTATTAATTCTAGGATACTAGTGTTGAGATTTAGTCCCTTCAGCTTAACTGTCCAAACAGAACTTTAAGCTTGTGATTTTAACAGGCTTAGACAATGATTGTCTTGTAGTGATGTTTAGCTTTTTCTGGGGGGAAAAAAAAAAAAAAAACAAACAAACCAAACAAACCCAAAAAAACAAAACCAAACCAAACCACATTATTTAGTGGTCCTCCTTGTTTATTTATTAGTATTGTAAATATATGTGGCATGCTAACATTTTTAGTCACCTATAGCATTTAAAGATGTGTGTAAGAAGACGCAGTAGGTAAAGCTCACGACATATTAATAACTGGTAGTAAGTGAGATCTAAGATAAAAGTTATTTGTAAAGTAAGAGAGACACTGGTAGTGAGCAGATGACACAAGATAGATGAAATGAGGTTACTGGAACTTGTATTGTAACAAACATCCGACAGACACAGCTGCAGTGGTGGTCCGCAGCTGCAGGAAGATGGAATGGTCCCCATAGTTGAGGACACCTCCAAGGTCAAGGAGAAAAAACCATTAGCAGCTGAAATGAGGAAGTCATTAAGTCTGTGGACAAGAGCAATTTCCTTGTGAAGGCCACAGAAAAATCCCGATTAAAATCAGTCAAGGGTATTGTTGTGTGCAAAATGATTTCTGTGGTGGTAAAAGGCTACTTCATTGAGCCTTTTTTTTCCTGGGAACACAAAAATTAGAGAAAGATTTTTGTAAAATAGATTGTCTTCAAGGTCAAATGAGATTTTTAAAGGAGTTGTAGTTCTGTAACTTATTTCTTTCTCTATTTTTTCCTTGGGTTTATCATACTTACAACATTAAAATAAGCAAAATGTAAATGCAAATAAATCATGGAACATGTTGAGAAGACAGTAGAAGAAAGAACAGCCATTAAAAACTGTGACAGTAAAAGAAAAAAGTTAAAAGCAAGCACGTTGTAAAAAGTTGTGCAACATTATAAAACTGACTGATAACTAAGTGAAGCAAGTCATGAGAAAGATGTAAACGAGACATGACTGATTGCAAAGATTACAACGTAGGGAAATTTTGGAAATAGGTCAATTTTGCAAGTTCCTTTGATAATAGGTAAATGTTGGAGAATATTTCAACAACAGAAAAGTGCCCACTGGGCTGATGTGTCCTGTGTGTACAAAACAGAAAGGAAAAAAGGAACTGCCAAGGCAGTGTTAGAAGGGAATGTAACATATAAGAGAGACAATATGTGCTTAGGGAACACGTGCATTCAGGTATTTCTCAAAGGTCACAGTGACTGTATTTAGTTACATACTACAGTGTTGTTATGTAGGAGGTGATTAAAAGAATAAATTCTGCAGAGTTGTGAGGTAGTTATCTAGGGCAAGGGAGAGACTACAGGATGTTACTGGGGTATTATAAATATCTAATAATACCAAACTTTTCTGTAATTAGCACAGTGGAATTAAAAAATAAAATAAACAAACAAACAAAAGGTAACATAGAATAAACAAAGACCACCTTCTGACATTTTATCTATAAAGAACTCACAAGAATAAATCCAAAGGTAAATATATTTACTTGTTTTACCTTAATAATAGTTCTGTCAAAGTTGTTTACCTTTTGGCTATTTCCTTAGCTCATTTTGTGTGGGTCCATGCTCGTCCCAATTTAGCTGTGATTTTATTAGTATTTTGAACATATACTGAGACTGCTGAAACAATTCATATAGTTGGTGGATTATCATAGTCATTGCTGTCTTGCAAAAAACACGCAAATGCTCAGACCTGGTAAATATCATGGAATAACTAAAGCTAGAATTTCTGACTGAACCTTTTTCTTCTGTCAAATTTATTTTATAATTATTTTTTCAGGCTTTTTAAATGATTACCTAGTGCCAGGTGCAATCTGAAACAGTTTCATCTGCTCTTGTACATATATTTCTTCAAATGGTGTTACATCATACAAAGTAATAAAAGTATCTCGTACTGCTGGATGTCTCTGTGAGGGAGTTCTTGCCACTGCATGCAAATGGACTGGTTGCCACGTATGTATAGGTGAGGTCAAAAGAACATCTAAAAAAATGAAAAATCCTACATATGAAGTTTCTTATTAAAATATTATGCATGACGAGGCCTTTAATATGAAACATGTTTTTATACATACATGTATACATACATACATACATACATACGTAACTGTGTTACACATTACTTCATCTTATATCTTAATATTTTATATTATATACTTATGTGGACATTTACGTCCATTAAATAGGTATCTTTTTGAATTTACATTAAAAAATCTATGAATACAATAGTTGGATATATAAGCTTTCCGCTTTTTATTAAAAATGCAAACAGAATAATGGAGAAATAAACAAGAGTGAACTGTCAGCAAAGAGAGTGACATTGTCTTATCTAGTCCTTTTGACAGGCTTGAATTAAACACTTGCAGGAAGATACAATAAATGCTAGAGTTTCCATTGAATGGTTCCAAAACAAATGGCAGGAATGATAAAAAATAAGATGAGGTTGTTGCTATTGACTGTTAATAAAATTCAGGTTAGGACATTTCACTCACATGTGTGTTTGCAGAATTTATAGTGTCCCTCAAAATACTATTGTTTTTGGCTTTTTTTCTTCTTCTTTTTAAATTCATAGAATCATAGAATCATTAAGGTTGGAAAAGACCTCTAAGATCACCGAGTCCAACCGTCAACCCAACACCACCATGCCCACTAAACCATGTCCCTAAGCGCCTCATCTACACGTCTTTTAAATACCTGCAGGGATGGTGACTCCACCACTTCCCTGGGCAGTTCTGTTCTGTTCTGTTTAGTGGTCTACCTTGAATACATTAAACTTTAAGAATCGCTCAAGCTGCCATTCTATTAGAGATTCATACATACCTTTAAACAAAAGGGAAAAAGGAAATTAGAACAACACGAGCAGAATTATTTTCTATTGGATGTCTATTTACAAGTGGATCATTATTCTAGAGAATAACATGTATATGTTAAAAAAATTCTTCTGCCCCTCATTTTCTCCATGACAGAAGACATTATAATTTCCAATATATTTTTTTGCACTAACAGTGATTTATTCCTTTTGTAGAAGATCAACAAAATATTATCACCTTTTCCTAGATTTTTTACTTTCCTGATACTTCTCCATAGTATTGGTACACCATGTGGTCTTTTAGTCTATCCAGCACCCTCTAGGACAGTGAGCTAAAAGACCATATAAGAAAGTTTACCGTGTTAATTGAAAGAATATGTGGCAGAGGTGTGAACAGCCTCAAGATTTCTCCAACTATTCAAGCCACTAAATCACCTTCCCTCTTCTTATTCTTGTTTTCTATGAGTTTTTGTGTTGTTTTGCTCTCCAAAAAAGCACAAATGAATGCACACAACAGTTAATCAGAAAATGTATATTAGATTAGTGGTATATATGGCAGTCAAAGGAGAGTTGTACTTCTGAGATTAGAAATTGGGCTGGCTATTTTCTAAGTGTAGCATTCTTTATATGAATCATGACATTTCTATGTTTTTACATTCCCTGCTGCTTTGCTTGCAATCTGGAGACCAATTATTGATTTCAGATTTACTCTCAAAATAATCAAGTCATTGAATCCAGCTATTTCCATAGAAGAAGTTTGCATCCTACTGGAGTAAGTGCTTTGTAAAGAAGACAGTAAAGGTACAATGTATTTTTATAGCAAAGAATTAGCAATGCATGATTATTTTATCATTGTAGGCTCTTTAAGTCTCAGCCACATTTTCCAGAAAATAAGAACAACCAAGTTCTGTTTATGACACATCTGGATTGAAGGCCTTTTGCAGCGTTATTACTGTAATAGAAGTAATAGTATAAATAGTTGTCTTCTAGAAATGAATGGAAATAATGACAAATGTGCAGGTTACAAGGATACTAAATGAAAAAAGAAATAAATCTTTTTTTGTCAAAATAAAATTAAAGAAGAAATAAAAATAAAACCACCTTCATTATGTAATAACGTTATGTTTTCTAGACATCATTTCGCCAGCTGTCATAATCTAATAATGTACATTTTAAAAGCTTTTTGGTTACCTAAATAAATACAGATCATAGTTATATCCTTTTACAGGAAATTGCTAAATGTGTTTTATTTTAAGTTTTACGGTGGTCTATTTCAAGGTGTTAGTGTCACTTTCAAATCATGTTTACCATTTCCTCTATTTCTGACTTCTGTAAATTCCAGCACTGAAGTAAATGTAATTTCTTTTGGATGTAGCTATGCAAAGCTTTGGAAAGAAAACAATTGTAAACCAATCCGAATGTCGGTAGCTGAGATGAAACAAATTGTTCCTGGACATAGTGACAGTAGGACACCACTCTTCATGTCCAGTATCTCCTATATCAGAGAGCCCATTAGTAGCAAAATCTAGAAGGTGATGCCCAGATGGTTTTGTGTTGTGTCTGCTAACTCCTTTGCCCACCTCCCACGTCATCATAAGGCGATAATCCAGAACAGCTGCAGCTGAGGACAAAATTTAGCCCTTCACTGAAAAATACTTAATGAAAACTGCCTTAGTTGAAGCAGAATTAGAAAAGTCATAATGGTAAATCAGTAGATATGTGAGTAGAGAAGCTTCTCTTTGTCCAAAGTGGCAGACAATTTGAAAATCACATTTTTAGGGGGATGGGTGTAAGGACAAGCTAATAAAATTGCTACTAGGCATCTAATTTTAACACAGCTCCTAAGTTTAACAGGAATCTCCTTTTGTGTTTGCAGTTCTTTTGAAGTTGGGGCAGAACCTTTTTAATGTCCTCTGTCATTCCTACAGGCATAACAAAATGAAAAACAGATGCTACAACACGTGATCATAATGTCCAAATGGCACTGTCCACCTGATTGAATGTCATTTTTTCTTCCTTACAGATGGACAAAGCTTTCTGTTCAGCACTGCAAAATTCTGCCGAAAAGGAGCAAAAACATTCATGCAGCTCATACTTATGTCCATAAAGAGAACTGTAACAAATGCTTGCAGTATGGACACCTGAAGAAAACTTTCAGAAAAAAAAAAAAAAAAAAAAAAAAATTGCTTCTTAACTGTCTGTGGTTAAGTGAAGCAGTTTGTCTAAAACTTTACTGATTACACTCGGCATAAAAAAAAATATATATGTTTGGAAGGGACCAGTGATCCCTAACCCTAACCCCATTCTCCCCTAGTCAAAGTAGGGCTAACTTTTATCAAGTTGCTTTGAGTCCCACCCAGGCAAGTTTTGAATATTTCCAAGGATGAATATTTCACAACCTCTCTGGGCAACCTGTTGCAATATTTAACTATCCTTGTAGTGAAAAGGTTTTTCTTTTCATGTAATTGTAATTTCTAACATTGCAACTTGTGCCTGTTTTTTCTTGCTCTGCCACTTGCTCTGCCAGGGTCTGCCTGTCACTGCATTTTGAAATAGCGTGGCGAAACTTGTGTTAAATTCATTGCAAGCCAGCCAAATTCCTACTAGTCAAGAGTTCGTACAAAATACTGACTTTCTGAATCTCATGGGCTTTTTGAAAAGAGAAGGAGAAATGCGAGTAACAACCTTTTGCCCCCTCCCTCCCACGTGTTGGAAGCAAGGTGATTCAGATGTCCTGAAAAAGGTAGAAGACAGGTACAAGTAATTGAACCAAGACGAGCAGCAAAACAAAAGGAGAAAATGACCCCAGCTGATGTGCAAACTGGAGAAAATAAATACAGCAAAGCTTATTGAATAAACAAGGTTATTGCTACCCAATTAAAATTTTGTAGCAGAAATATGTCTTACTTCTCTTGAGAGTGTATCCTCTGTGTGTTTGTGCATATATTCTCTCGAAAGCTAAAGATCTTAAGGCTTTTGATTGATAGTTCTCTGATTACCAGGTAACCAGCAGGCATCCTGCAGCTTTCATCTCAACATTTCTGATTGCCATTTTGAGGACACTTAGTTGCTGC
This sequence comes from Fulmarus glacialis, assembly GCF_000690835.1. Taxonomy (NCBI): domain Eukaryota; kingdom Metazoa; phylum Chordata; class Aves; order Procellariiformes; family Procellariidae; genus Fulmarus; species Fulmarus glacialis. The sequence goes on along the minus strand of NW_009223097.1, from coordinate 129 downwards.
TGTCAGATCATTATACCGTATTTACACTTAGATTTACATTATCACTGTCACTTGTAAAATTAGTTCAGAAAACATCTTGGATTTTTGTGGTAGTATATAGTTGCTTGACCTGCTGTTCACAGAGAAGGC
>NW_009223096.1:4770-5046 GCF_000690835.1 Fulmarus glacialis | reverse complement strand
GCCCGCTGGAGACGTCGGGGAGGATCAGAGCTATCCGCCCGCTGTGGGGGGACGCGATGAGCCCGCGCAGCGGGATGGCCCCGGGGAGACCCGGGGCGTGCTGCTGCATGGGGTGCTGGGAACGCCGGCGGGCCCCCGGCAGACGGGCTCTGGCGGCACAAGGGAGCTGAGCGCTGTACGCACCGCGCTTAAAAGCAGTGCTAGGGGCTTGTGTGCAAACAGGACTCGGGGGTTTCTGCAAGGCCGGGAGGGACAGCAGGGAAAATCTGTGCTGAG
>NW_009223096.1:2513-4558 GCF_000690835.1 Fulmarus glacialis | reverse complement strand
CCCTCATCCCAGCCCCAGGGCCGGCAGCGTGCAGGCAGAGAGCAGGTTCAAAGCAGGCACCTGCAGCTGCCCGCGGTTTGGGTGCAGCAGCCCCTGCGAGCTCGGTGCAGTGTTTACCACTTCCATCTTGGCTTATTGCCTTATTTGTTCTCCTCTAATTGAGCAAATGCGCTGTAGGCAGTGAAGCTAGGCCAGCATTGACTTTATTAGGGGAAAGCATCAATACAACGCTGCATGTTAGGAGGCTTAGTCTAACACTGTCAGACTACTGGAGTTTTAAAGTTGCACTTTATTCATGATGTTTTGATTTCTCTTGCTCTGGGGACTCCGACTTTGATAGATTGTGATGCGGTACCAGAACAATATGATATACAGGAGCAGCTTGCTTCCAAAACAGGCATTTGCCACGAGAGCTCAACGTTTTCTTGAATTTTTTTAGAGTGAAAAACGATGGCATAAAGAAATCTTAAGCTTTGCGCAGTTCAATCATCCAGAATTAACAACCAGAAAGTTGATTTTACTGCTGACTGGTAGGCTGTTAGAGGTAGTTACGCCAAGCTAATTCCTGGGTTCATTTTGCTGCGTTTTGCTGCTGCAGCAGCGCTGGCAGGAGCTGTTTTCACTCCAGAAGTTGGAGTTTCTGGCTGCCAGTTACCGAATTCTTCTTTTGCAAGCGAGCGCCCGCTCTGCTGCCGTGTTGCTGCTGCTGCTCCAGCCCGTGGTCCGTTCGTGCCCCCCTGCTTTCCTGCTCCTCTGCGCACTTGTGAATTTTGCAGGCCTGAGAGCAGGGAGAAATCGCAGGCGTAGACCCCGCGTGTACCTGCTAATCCCCCTTGTCAGGGCACCGAAGAGCTATCTGTCCCTTTGAATCTGTTTCCTGAGGATGTGTTATCAAACGTGCCGGTGATACACGTCACAGGATATATTTTCTGTTAACACATTTCTCATGTGTGACCGTGCTGGAGTTGTCGGTTGGGTGCTCGTTGTCTCAGCACTAAGCACAACCCATTTGTCTGCTCTTCGTGTGGATGCCATAGGGGCTTCTCTCGGAGCTCCCCTGGAATTAAGTATGAATTAAATGTACCATTAAAATAAAGTGTTATCACAGCCATTTAATGAGTTTGAGTCTCTAACAGCTTCATTTTCCTGTGTTTGATGGCCATGCCCCTTCTTATTTCATTTGCTTCTCATAGGTTGCTATTGAGGGGCACTGGTGTTACTTAAGCCCAAGCGGCGTGTTCCCAGCCCCCGTGCCGGGCTCTGCCGCCTTGGGTCGGGTGTAAACAGCGTCGGGCGGCTGGGGAGCCGATCTCTGCTCCCTGGGGATGTCCCAGCCCTGGAGGCTGCCCAGCCCCGGCTTGCCACCTTGTGGCAGGTCTGGCTCGGGGTAAGCATGTGCTGCGCAGCCCAGCTTTTGGTAAAAACGGGGGCGGGGGGCAGTGCTGGTGCGCTGCGCGCTTTATACGTACCAGAAGGGATGCGATGTGTAATCGGCTGCGGGATCGGACCCTCTCTCACAGAGGGGCCGGGGAGGTGGGAGCACAGGGGCTGGGCTGTGCCCTGGTGCTTTGCAGCTTCAGTTTTTCTTGACTTATTCCCTAACTTTATGGGGAGGAGCGCAGGAGAGGCGATGGCCGCTGTGTGCGTGGTGGGGCGTAGCGCCGGAGCTTCGGGCGGGCAGGGGCTTGGTGGAGTGCGGGACCCGGGGGCACCCGCTGCCTCCTGCCCGGCTCTGGGCTGCTCGCCAGTCGCAGGAAGGTGGGGAGGTTTCCGAGCGTTAGAGTTGTAGAACACTTTTTTTTTTTTTTAATGTGTCAAAACAGCATTTTTCCACAGCCTTGTTCTCGGAAATGTTTGAACCGTTCTCGCTAAAACTTCCCTCAAACTTTCAGCCTGAGGCAGACACTCAATATGGGAAACATCAGAGCGAAATGACTTGCGTTGCACAAAGACACAGGCAAGTGATAATAGGGCCTTTTAAAGTGTTGGGGAATCGCTGAATGGTGGCACCGCAATCTGTAAAGCCTTGTAGCAACCTGGAGATA
>NW_009223096.1:2064-2477 GCF_000690835.1 Fulmarus glacialis | reverse complement strand
CGTCTTCCCGGGCTTCAGCAGAGTCCCTGCGGGCGGGTTTGGCCCCTGGAAATACAGCACCGACCTCCCAGGTGACATCCACGCAGGCTGGAAATCTTCCTTGCCCCTCACTGGGTGACCCTGGGTGCATCCTCAGCAGAGCTCACTCCTGGCCTGATCCGGCGCCCGCAGCACCTTCCAGCGGTGCTTTCCTCGCTCTCCCGGCCAAGGCTGCTTCGGGAAGCTGCGCTGCTGCCTGCCACGCCGGGCATCCCGCGGGGCTGGACCGGGATGCTGTGGGGGTCTCTCTGAGCAGCCAGTCCTGCCCTGCTGCTCGGGGCTTGCGGTCCCCCGTGGGGGGTGCATTGCCGGGTGGCGATGCCTCCGGCGAGCGCGGTGGTGGGAGCTCTTTGCCAAACACCCCGTGCTGGCGG
>NW_009223096.1:686-1909 GCF_000690835.1 Fulmarus glacialis | reverse complement strand
GGGCTCCGATAGCCGCGTCAATACGCGGTAGGCAGTGCACGTTAGGCTGGGGCGGCTGTATTATTTACAGAGAGGCTTGGGGAGCCTCTGAGGAGAGCTGGCACAACTTGCATATTAAAACAGAAATTGCAATTAACAAAAAAGGGCATTTTTATAACATTTTTATTGAAGTCTTAATGAACAAATAAAGAAGCAGAGAAATCTGCATATGCATTTGTGAGATATAAAACTGCCTGAATCAAGATGAAGCAGCAAGAAGCCTTGGCTTCTCTCACTTTCTGCTAGATAAGTAAAACAAAACTGCAAAGATGGGAGAGGAGGGGAGAAGGGGAAGAAAACTGTAGTGCGTGATCCGGGAACCTGGGGGCCCCAGTATGTGGTTCCTGTGAACCCAGTAAGATGCAGGAGGTTGGCTCAGCAGAGCTGGCCGTTGTCTTCCCCCCTGAGCTGCGCCGAGGGGATTTGGAGAGATTTCTGAAAGCATATTGGAAAAGAAATTGGAAGATGAAAAAAAGGTAGAAAAGCATGGATTTGAACCCAGAATCTGTACAGGCAGCAGGTGCTGCACTGCCTGAGGGGCTGGGGGCTTGGTCTGCTCCGGAGAGGGGAGGGGGGTGCCTGGCAGGGGCTGTGAGTGAGCTGGGGACTGGTTAGGAGGTGCACCAGTACCACCGGTACCGGGGCTGTTGGATCCCCGCCAGGTAACAGAGGTGGTGCGGAGCCCCATCTGAGGGGCCTGTGGCAGGAATGGTGCTGGTGGAGGGGAGGAGGAGCAGGGCGGCCGCAGCAGGACGCACGGGCATGGCGGTGGTGTGCGGTGGTGCCAGGGCTGGGGCTGACCCCGCGGAGGGAAGGTGGGGGGCTTTGTTCAGAGCATGGGCAGGAGTTTTGGGCATCACCCCAAGATCTGCATTTGGACACCAGGCGCTGGCTTTGGCTTTGTGTCACGACGAGCCCCTGGATCCCACGCGCTGGGTTTGGGGGTGCTGAGCGGGCAGGGAGAAGGGGGCAGGTGGGGTCTGGAAGGCCAGCAGGATGTCTCCAAATATTACGGGCTACAGAAACACCTGTGTTAAGAGGAGCTTATCTGGTCCTGGGGGCGATGAGGCACATCAATCAGCATCAGAGAGATGTATTGACAAACGAGTCAGCGTATAGACTGAGCAAAGCCGCGGCGCGCGCCGAGCTGCTGATGGCGGAGCACGACGGCGCCGCAGACGTGG
>NW_009223096.1:0-371 GCF_000690835.1 Fulmarus glacialis | reverse complement strand
GAATTTAACTAGTTTGCCTGGAATATTAATAATTAAACATCAAGGAATTATATCCCAAGCAGTCTTTTCAGATGAACGTTTGTGATTGTTTTAAAGCGCACAGCGCCGGGTTTTAGTGGCTCTTTGATAGAATTTTGCTTCTTTTAAACTGCTGACACCAGTAACCCTATAAATTAGCAGATGATGGAGGGAAATCTCCTGGCTCCTTCTGTTGGTTTTTATAGTTTGATTTGTTAATAGGAGTTTTGGGTCACAGCCAGGAATTCCTTAACCGGCGAAGGGAAGGGTTTGCCCCACGGTGCGGCGGCGACCACCTGGCTCTGCCACGCTGCGCCACGTGCTGCGCGGGGCTGCACGTGTGCACGGGCCGG
>NW_009223095.1:10544-16439 GCF_000690835.1 Fulmarus glacialis | reverse complement strand
CCGCAAGGACTGCTGGGGCCGGTAGTCCCGGGGAAACGCCGGGCGGAAACGCGTAGGTAGTGGGGGACAGTCCAGGCTGTGGGCGTATCGTGAGAGGAAAAATTCAGCGTGGGCATATCGTGAGAGGACAAATTGTGTCTGTGGCAGTGACAGAGTAAGAACAGTCACGCAGATCGCAGGAATTCCTCTTACACAGTGCTTATGGTTGCTGCATCCACCCTCCTCACGACTCTTCCAGCCCAGACCCTCTCCGCTTCTCTAGCAGCAATGACGCCATGTGAACGGCTTGGGGTTTTTTTAAGCTTATATTTCATTCCACATCCTCCAAACTAGAAAGGGTTTTACTTGGATGAGCCTCTTCCCTGAAGGGCTGTCTGTGTCTCTTACCTCAGGTGGAGCGAGCAGCTGCGGGTCAGGACTGTGGGGCCAGCGGCCACCCTCAGAGCAGAGTGCTTCAGGTAACCGGTGCCCACTATTTCCCTGCATTTCTTTTCAGCGTAGCCATATACTTGGTGAGTAAAATCCAAATTAGCTATAAAAAGAGAAAATCTCCAGTAAAACCTAATCATACATTTTCTTCAGACATCAGATAATTAATTAAGAATATTATGAGGAAAAAATAGTTCCTGCTTTGTGTAAGTTGATCCTTTGAAAAGGGAAATTTGAGAACATTCAGCATCCTTTGACTGTGACAGAGGAGTCTCCAGAGGAATTACAATACTAGGAAGTATTACAGTCTTTTCTGTAATTGTTTAAAAAAGTACATGGTGTTCAAATATGTCTGTCTCTTCTTTCTGACTAGGCACAGGTATTTTTACTGGAATAAAGTTTGGGAGTGTCTTTCTCATTTTTTCAGCATTTTTCTTTTCTTTGACTTTGTAGACTATTGTTATTTTAGCAAGAATTCTTCCTTGCCTCATCAAACCCGCGGCGGAGGTGTTTGTTCCTCGGTGTGCATAACTGTGCTCAGGTGAACGAGCCTTCAGAGTAATGTAGCGCATGGCCACAATTGTAGACATGAACAATTTGGCAGGATGAGAAACGAAAATTAGAGTTACCAAGTTATTTAATGCATCACTCCCAATTGTCTTGAAGAGGTTTTAGATATCTAAATAGCTTTGAGCTATAGATACTGGAGTAGAAATGGCATGGTCATTTGGGTACTTACTGTCTTCCAGTGAAATCCTAGTTGGTAAAATTCTGCTTGGATTTGAATACATGGTGTAAAAAGTAAAACCAATGCAAGGGGAAAGCACTGGGAAACTGAATCATCCATCCAAATAATTAATCTCTCCAAAAGGCCACATCAATCTGCCTATATGTGCTTTATCTAAAACTGATTTCAAAGTCTTCGTCAATGTCATCAAATTGAAACTATTTCTAGTTTTATTTAAACTAAATTTTCTTTTATCCCTACACTTTTAAAATTCTGTTTCAATCTCTGGTGCTTTATAACTATGAGGAAGAAGAATATTCCATGTACCTCTGAAAAGAAAAACATGGTATAGATTACATATAAAAATTGAAAGATTGCTAGAAGTTTATCTTCTGCTAAGATATTAGCCCCGACTGCCTCATGGGTGCCTTTCATAGGGCGGAAGATGACTTTCAGTGAAACTTAATCTACTGTAAGAGGAGCAGAGAAGGCAATTGAAGACTCAGGAAATCGTTTGTTTTCTTAATTGCTGACTCCCAGGAAGTAGGGAAGTGAACATCCTCACACTACTATGAAACTGGGAGTAGGGATAAGTCAAGGAAAGACTGGAAGAAGCCTTCCAGTGGCAGTGGCAAGCCCTGCCACTTCAGTATCCTGGAATGTAATCTACTTGACAGAGAGAAAAGTGGCCCATCAGCAATGCTCCACAAATAAGGAACAGGGATTTGCACTTTTCCAGGCTGACATGGAAAATACAGAGATACAGAAAATACAAAATACAGAAATACAGAAAGCAATAACCAGGCTATTTCAACCCGCCGGATCCTGCCTCTTCTGACTGTCAAACCCACTCACACTAACATGTTAGCGCTCAGTTTACACAACTGAGACATTTGCACCCAGAGAGGATTGTGCCCTTTCTTTGATCGCCATCTCTGCTCTCCCAAGTAGCTTCCAACAGCAAAGCATAACGAGGGTCAGCAGTTTTTTGCCAGCACGCTGGAGTCATCTGTGCCCCAAAGAGAGAGACAGTTCCCCTCATGCTGCCGCCAAGCCCCGTGCTGTGGGACTGAAGACGCGTGTTTGACAATTCGCTCATCACGGTCAGCAATGCCTGTCATCGCTTTCAAATGGGGATGCTTCAGAAGTCAAAGTGTGTCCTGTCACCTTTTCCTCTCGCAATGCCAATTAGACTCTGCGCTCTGCAAGTGCACAAGAGAGACACAAAAGATGTTGATGAATCTTGTTTGTTGTTGCCCATAGGAGTTACGAAGGAGACCTTTGCAGTAAATGGAAAGTGATGCTGTTTGCTGGAGGGATGATACAGTATTTCACATGCTCGCTATGTCTTGAGCTTTTGCTGGAGGAGGGAGGGGAAGGGTTTGCTCCCTTCCTTGATGCACAGTCCATATCCCTGCTGCAGTTCCTGCAGCTGTGCATCTCTGGCTTACCCTTGTGCCCCTGCACTCCTGGTTCCACCTACCCCCCGGGTAGGTGTTGGGGTGGCTCAGGGAGGCCAGGGCCACTGCGGCTTGACTTGACCTGCTACAGAAAAATGGCATCAACCACACTCTGCTCTGTCACCAGAAGTGACAGCACAAAGAACAAGCACCCCTTCCTCTACAGACTCATAACATTTCAACTTTAACTTGTAAGCATAAGAAATGTACCTCAGGATAGGCAGATCAACTGAGCAGAAACGTCTTAATGTTAGAATTAATCCTGTGCTTTAGAAGTAAAACCCGATAACTGCATGCAGATAAAACAGTTTCTCCTTTCTGCTCGTTGCTGTAATGGAAAAAGTAAAGTATTGAAGAAATAATTTCACAGCTTGGCTAAGCATTAACTAACAGCACTTTCTGTGTAACAAACACATGATGCTATGGATTTGGTAATGGAACAGGAGATGGCTGATGCACTTATATGAGAGGAACTGGGCTACCAGCCAAAATGTGAGTTTTACTACTTATGTTCCCAAAGAGGAGCTACAAGAATTAATTCCTGAATTGATGTTTGTGAGGATAGAAAAGCAAAATATAGCATAATTTTCAGAATCGGGGGGGGGCATACATATTCATCTATCTTTTTTCTATTGCTTTTCTTTATCTGGTCTTTCTAGATCTGAAAATTCATAAAAGTATTGAATAACAAAACTCTTCAGAAGTGAAATAAGCTATATTCACAACCTAGCTCCTGCGTAAAAGATGGAAGACCCCCACTCTTCCAGTGCCTTTGAGCCTGGCGCCTTTTAAAAAGTTCCCTTCAGCAAGGATTGGTTCAATCAGTATGCAGGAAACAGTAGAACCACAGTGGAAAAATTAAATGCCCATATACTTTATTCCTGTAATGATTGTGACGTGAGACATATTACTTGTAAGTCTTTGAGATATTTTTATCTTCCTAAGTTTTTTACCTGAAACTACCAGTTACAAGTACTCTCAAGAAAATCTGCACTGCTGAGGTGTAAGGAGCAGTCTGAGAAATGCAAGATACGAAGCTGATGCAGTGGCAGTAAATGTTGGCTTGTGTAAAATGCAGTTTTGAGACACCACACAAAGTTCCCTTACAGTGAGTTTTAATTCAAAACTTAAGAAGATGTACGGAAGTTCAAGTACTTGTCTGGCGGATTCAATGGCATGTAATAAAGGCCTTTAACCCCAATAAAATGCGTTTTTAAAGGTTTGAGAAGTCTCATGCTGACGAACATCAAGACAGGAGTGGCAATACAAGAAAGCAAGTCAGGCAGAACCTCTCTGAAGAAGTGAGAAACCTCATTTTAAATGAAAATATATACTTTAAACTTTGGCGAAGTTGTGTTGCAGTGAAGTAATATGTATTTGAAACTGCAGTTGCCATTTTCTAAACGCTCTATTACTTCCTTAAGGTTAGTAAGTTTGCTTAGTCTTTATTCCTCTATGATACCAAGAGACATTTAATGAAGTCTTATGTCTTAAAATCAGTTTCTCCAAATAGCTGAGTTCTGCTGAAAAATCTAAAATTAAAGGCTTTTTAACTGTGACCCTGCTCTGGAAAGGCAGTTCAGCACATAAATTGTCTCACTGACCATATATGCTCTGCTATATATGGCTTTCCTGAATTTATGTTAGGAATGTATGTACTATTGAAATCAATGAGACTAATTATAAGGGTAATGATATAACTGTGTGTGGTATTTGATTCAAAGTTAAGGACCTCACAGTTCTATGCCATTATAGCACAGTGCATAAATAAGAAAATGGAAAAATCACATAGGAAGGGTAAGTACAACGTGCTGTAGTGTTAAGTCAAACATCGATAAACTAGTGAAAGACCCGAAGAAGGGTTTATAATAGTTCTTTCCACACCTCCTGTGTTGCTGTTAAATACTAGTTCTTTTCACAGAATTTAGTTTCATGGTAATTTGCTTAACTATCTAATAACATTAATAGCCGTGTGTTTAAAAGTATAAATAGCGTAATTTCACTGTTGTGCTGTTGAACTGTATTTTGTTGCATTTAACTCCTTACATATGTGAAAGGTTGTAGAAAGAACAGGGTGTAAAGTATAGCTATATTGGACTTTTCCTCACTGTGTCAAAAGCAGTTTAAGAGGCTGCCACTGTCACGCTGCAATTCTCTGCTTTCTCGCCGTTCCTGCGCAATTCCTTAACACCATGCTGTTTCCCGACAGCCTGAGGATCTAGTTTTGAAAACTGCCTGAGATTATTCTTCTTTATATTAGATCTTTAGAAGTATTTTAAAAAGGTATAGAAAGTATCAAAGTTGCTGTAAATATCTGTTTAAGGAATCATTGACATTTGTTTTACGGTTTTCATAAAAAATAAACTTTTCATTGAAACATTTGAAAATTACAACACTTTTTTTGTGCAAAACTGTTTTCCTGGCCATCTTTTAAATAAAAATCATTTGAAAGAATACCAACTAGGCCTGCATTAAATTTATATAGGTGAAATAATCACATACGGATATGGCAACTGAATCCAATCTCTTCCATGAGATGCAAATTTCTTGGTGACTCATAGAGACACACTGGTATCATTTAACCACATCTAGATCTTTGCCTAATACATTGCTTTCTGTTAGAATCAGTGGCAGAATTATAGCTAAAATTACTATTTTGTGTACTCAGAGCTCTCCCTTTCTCTAGCCATTTGAAGCTAAGAGTATATTGACAAATACCCTTCATCGGAAGCATACTTGGTGATTGAACTCTGCATATGAAGAGAGGCAGGAGATTAACAACTACTACATTTATATTAGCAACACGGAGGAGGATTTCAACCTCTAAGTAGCAATGAGACAAACTGTGGATAATTTTGCCCTTTGTTTTCAAAATGGGCTTTGTTTTCTGTCACCCCCAAATGATATTTTACAGAGGCTCTCTAGGGTTACATATTTTACAGAGGCTCTCTAGGGTTACATCTGGAATAAGGAAAATATGGCTGAAAGGATTTAATTTATCTTTAAAATAAAATCCAGTATGTCATTCAGACAGGAAAGCAAGCCAGGGATGAATGTTTGATATAAAAATTTATGAAACATGAAATAGGCTTTAATAGTAAGTCTGTGAAGTCTTGAAACAATGGGTCTCTCTGGAGTGGCAGAGTCCTATTTTTATGGTGCTTTGATAGGTGGGAAGGTGATAAAGTGCTGTGTATGAGGGAAGAATTAAAAATGTAATTGAACATGGTTCATAAATCCATGAAGATTCAAAAGCTACACTCTGGGTACTAATTCCTG
>NW_009223095.1:8204-10534 GCF_000690835.1 Fulmarus glacialis | reverse complement strand
CTGGGAAATGTTTCTATTTAGTTACCCTGTAAAGGTTAATAGTAAATACAGTCTTGCATCTGCAAATCTCTGGTTTATTTTTCTTCTAAGATACGACATACCATTGACCTTATGTTATCCATCATTTGATGATTATGTCTGCATTTTCCAGTAAAAACTGTTCTTCCCTTTTTTTGATTAAATTAGACCGTGAGCTCAGATTTTGATTTATATGGCGTAGCAATGCCTCATTCTTCCAGGACTGAAAATGTCCTCGTTTAAGATCAGATCAGAAGATGGGATGAAAACCTTTTATAATTTTGAAAGGAATCAGTCTTTTTAGGCCAGTCACTACATTTCTGTTATTAATCATAAAGATGGATATGTATAAAAGAAGATATTTTAACATCTATACTAAAATTCTGAAAATTCTACATTGACAAATGTCTATTAATAAGAGAAGGATATAAAGAGAACAGCAAAGAGAAATGTTAAAAATGAGACCTTCTGGCTCAAAAGCTTTCGCAGTTTGCAACTATGAAAGAGCATCGAGGGAGCTAAGGCAGATCAAAGATTAAAACTCAAGTATCCCAGTTCTTACTAATTTATTGTTTAGCAAATAACTGTATCATATTTCATGAACATCCACCTTTTAGGTATGTATATACAAGATAACATCCCTCTGGTAGTGCTTGATTACACTGAAAATAAAGCTACAGAATAAATAAAATAAAGCCTCTCTGCTGATCCATACAAGAGTTCTTGCAACAGTATGAAATAGTTTTCAGAAGACAGCAATAAAACCTAAGACATTTCACACAAAACAGTATTTTATAGGAATACTGTTAAAGCTGACAAGTAAAAATTTCATAACAGAAGAAATACCCAATTAACATTACTGTACCACTAGCACAATACGTACTGTTCTGCCACTCGTGTGCATGCATGTGAACAGTGTGTAATAACAGTTACACAGACAGTTTTTGCATTGCTTTAAATTATAAACGATGAATATATTTATTTTCCTTTTTTTCCCTCATGTGTTTCTAGAATAGTTCTAATTATCCTTCAGATTTTATTTTTGTCAGTGGTGATTTGGGGATTACACTGAAAATAAATTCCCATTTCTTATGCCATAGTCCTAGAGAAACTAGGACTCTTGTAAAAGAAGTATCTAAATAAAGAGAATTCATATAGAGAAGGTCTGAACCTCTGTCAAAATAACATGAATAAAGAAGCAGCATCACTGATTATCTTGGCAGTGCAGAAATGAATAAGACTTGTTTTCTAATAGAAAATGCATAAAGATTAAGAAAAATCTGCCTCAAATTCTCACTCACAATTAATCAATTGCATTACTCAGAAATTACAGGAATAAAATATAAGGTGGATCCACTTTTCTAATAGGTGCTACTGCAAACTATAGATGGCCAGAGCTGAATTAAAAAAGCTATCTGAAGATTTCAAATTCATGTGTCTTGGAGAACAATGAACTGTAACATAGTTAAGCAAAATATGTACTTCTGTATATTTTAGCCTTCCGATTTTATAAAGCTTCTTATATAGAAAGATTGGATGAATAGTAAATGAGAAATTAATGCACACAGAGGAGACACAAATTTTATGTATTTGGGTTCTTTCTAGACAATTTAAACATTGTTTATAGATGTTAAGATTTTCTTTTAAAATAATAAACTTGTAGTCCTCTGGCTAGGGAAATTAATTTTGAACATAAATTGCTGCATTTTGTGCAATTTCCACTGTCTAACTCTCTCATACCTGCAAATTTCTTTCACATAGGACATTATTCTTCAATCCAAGAATAAACAATTTTGCTCTATCCTAATTAGCCCTGAAAGCAAGCCTTTTCTCCTTCATGTGCCACAGTAGAAACTAAGTTTGATAAAGAGTTCTGGGCAAAGGTGAAGGGTCTCTGCTTGGGGACCATATATAGTTTTAATGAGCTAATATGAATGTCTTAAAGCAAAAACTGTTTTATCTGCTGGTTTCACTTCTAAAAGACAGGATTAATTCTAACATTTCTGCTCATCCATCTGCCTGTCCTGAGGTGCATTTATTACAGTTACAGGGCAGCAACAAACAAGATTCATCAACATCTTTTGTGTCTCTCTTGTGCACTTGCAGAGCGCAGAGTCTAATTGGCATTGCGAGAGGAAAAGGTGACAGGACACACTTTGACTTCTGAAGCATCCCCATTTGAAAGCGATGACAGGCATTGCTGACCGTGATGAGCGAATTGTCAAACACGCGTCTTCAGTCCCACAGCACGGGGCTTGGCGGCAGCGTGAGGGGAACTGTCTCTCTCTTTGGGGCACAGATGACTCCAGCGT